>NC_091756.1:4348506-4466006 GCF_043380555.1 Nothobranchius furzeri
CCATCCATCCATGCATCCATCCATCATAATTTATCCATGCATCATCCATCCATCCATCCATCCATCCATCCATCCATCCATCTGCCATAATCCATCCATCCATCCATCCATCCATCCATCCATCATAATTTATCCATCCATCCATCCATCCATCCATCCATCCATCCATCCATCCATCCATCCATCCATCAATCATCCATCTGTCATAATATATCCATCCATCTATTCATCCATCCATCCATCTATTCATCCATCCATCCATCATAATTTATCCATCCGTCCATCCATCCATCCATCCATCCATCCATCCATCCATCCATCCACCCATCTATCCATCATCCAGCCATAATAATTATCCATCCATCCATCCATCCATCCAGCCACCATAATTTATCCATCCATGCATCCATCCACTCATCCATCATCCATCCATCCATCCATCCATCCATCCATCCATCCATCCATCATCATAATTTACCCATCCATCTTTCCATCATTCAGCCCTCCATCCATCCATCCATTTTTCCTAGAACACGCTCCAGCTCACCCTGGGAGATCCCAAGATCTTAGAGGATATATCTTCCCTGAGAGTTCTCAGCCTGCCTCAGGGCTTCTTTCCAGTGAACCAGGTCCAATATCCACCTTATTTTTCATAAGGTTAGCATTAGCCTAACGAAGAAACACTGATGCAAGCAACATCTGTTGAGATACCGGAAGTGGTGCATACACATTGGTTTCCATAGTGAGCCGTTGTTGCTAGTAGCTGTTTATTTGAACATTTGAAGAGGATATTTTAAAGTATTTACCCCAAAAAATGTACGATTTGAGGAAGAAAACCACCACAACTTTTATCTGTGTGTTCCTTCCATTTACAGGTGCTGGCCAGTAAATTAGAATATCATCAAAAGGTTGAAAATATTTCAGTAATTCCATTCAAAACGTGAAACTTGTACATTATATTCATGCAATGCACACAGACCAATGTATTTCCAATGTTCATTACATTTAAATTTGATATTCATAAGTGACAACTAATGAAAACTCCAAATTTGGTATCTCAAAAAATTAGAATATTCTGAAAAGGCTGAATATAGAAGACACCTGCTGCCACTCTAATCAGCTGATTTACTCAAAACACCTGCAAAGGCCTTTAAAAGGTCCCTCAGTCTTGTTTTGAAGGCACCACAATCATGGGGAAGACTTCTGACTTAACAGCTGTCCAAAAGACAATCATTGACACCTTGCACAAGGAGGGCAAGACACAAAAGGTGATTGCTAAAGAAGCTGGCTGTTCGCAGAGCTCTGTGTCCAAGCACATTAACAGACAGGCGAAGGGACGGAAAAAATGTGGTAGAAAAAAGTGTACAAGCTCTAGGGATAACCGCACCCTGCAGAGAATTGTGACGACAAACCCATTCAAAAATGTGGGGGAGATCCACAAAGAGTGGACTGCAGCTGGAGTCAGCGCTTCAAGAACCACCACGAGGAGACTCATGAAAGACATGGGATTCAGGTGTCGCATTCCGTGTGTCAAGCCACTCTTGAACAAGAAACAGCGCAAGAAGCGTCTCGCCTGGGCCAAGGACAAAAAGGACTGGACTGATGCTGAGTGGTCCAAAGTTATGTTTTCTGATGAAAGCAAGTTCTGCATTTCCTTTGGAAATCAAGGACCCAGAGTCTGGAGGAAGAGCGGAGAAGCACAGAATCCACGTTGCATGAGGTCCAGTGTAAAGTTTCCACCGTCAGTGATGGTGTGGGGTGCCATGTCATCTGCCGGTGTTGGCCCACTCTGTTTCCTGAGGTCCAGGGTCAATGCAGCCGTCTACCAGGAAGTTTTAGAGCACTTCATGCTTCCTGCTGCTGACCAACTTTATGGGGATGCAGACTTCACCTTTCAACAGGACTTGGCACCTGCACACAGTGCCAAAACCACCAGCACCTGGTTCAAGGACCATGGTATCCCTGTCCTTGATTGGCCAGCAAACTCGCCTGACCTTAACCCCATAGAAAATCTATGGGGTATTGTGAAGCGGAGGATGCAATACGCTAGACCCAACAATGCAGAGGAGCTGAAGACGACTATCAGAGCAACCTGGGCTCTCATAACACCTGAGCAGTGCCACAGACTGATCGAGTCCATGCCACGCCGCATTACTGCAGTTATTGAGGCAAAAGGAGCCCCGACTAAGTATTGAGTGCTATACATGCACATTCTTTTCATGTTCATTCTTTTCAGTTGGCCAACATTAGAGAAACAAACATTTTTTCATTGGCCTTTAGAATATTCTAATTTTCTGAGATACCAGATTTGATGTTTTCATTGGTTGTCACCTATAAATATCAAAATTAAACGTAATAAACATCGGAAATACATTGGTCTGTGTGCATTGCATGAATATAATGTACAAGTTTCACGTTTTGAATGGAATTACTGAAATATTTTCAACCTTTTGATGATATTCTAATTTACTGGCCAGCACCTGTAGTTGAGAGAAAACCCACAAAAGAACACTCACATCCTACTTTGTTGTTGGGATATGACAAACTTCCAGAGGAGAGCCGCCGAGTGCTGAGGAGATCTGAGAGTAGTCTCACAACAGCAGGTACGTTTTCATGTTTACAGTATTCTGAATACTTATTTTATACAACGTGTGTTTAGACTGCCGTTATTAGCCTAACCGGGCCATAATCTCAGCACAAACATCCCAATACTGTCAGTGATGGAGTCATTTAATCTGTAGCTTTATGTTGCATCTGTTACCAGGCTTTCTCTATTTTAGAGCACATGCCCAATACCAACAGTAAGCACACCCCTGATTTTAAAGTGGTTTTAATTCAAGCAGCAAGTTTGTTTTTCAGAACTGGAAAAGCGACAAACTAATACAGTGATGTACAAGATGAGTAATGGTGGGAATCTAATGTTTCTGATGTTACGGTCGAGCTCGGAAACACAACAAGACGGGGAGAGACGAGGGAGTGAACCTGAACAAACTTGTATTCTTTTATCATATATGTCTACGGGAGTTTCTTTAAACAAAACGTCTCTATCGCTCAGCCTTTGGTGAGCCCCTTGGTCGCCATCTGAGCAGGGAGTCCTTATATCCCTTCCCCAGAGGTGGAGGCCAGCTGCACCTCATCATCAATCAGCCCCAGTCACTAGCACCGTCGCCATGGCTCACCTTACAATACAATCCATATCGCATTCAAACAAATACATAAAAAAACAATTAAAACGTATTAGAATGTTATCATCGTAAAAAATAAAACTAAGAATTCAAAATTGTAATTGCGGTGGGAACAAAAGATTTCTTATACACACCTTTCTTGGCCAATGGAACCCTGAACCTCCTTCCTGATGGAAGTAACTGAAAATGTGGGTTCATGGATGGGTTGAGTCTGCACTGATCAGGGTAGCCTTCCTGTGCACTGCTCGCTCGTGAAGAACAGAAAGTGAGATCTGAGGTGAGCCTGTAATTTTGCTGCCTAATTTAACAATGCGAGAGAGTTGTGTTTTGTTTTTAACTGTAAGAAAGTTATACCAAGCTGTAATATTGAAAGTTAGAATGGATTCAATCAGTGATTTATATACAGTTGTTAGGATGCTCTTGTTCACATTGAGTGCTCTTAGCTTCCTTAGCAGGTGGAGTCTTTGCAGCGCGTTCTTGTAGACACGGTTGCTGTGATTTGCAAAGGACAGGTGGTCATCAATTTCTGTTCCCAGATACCGGAATGACTGAACCTGCTCCACAGGCTGACCCTGTATGATGAGGGGTTCGAACAGGGATGTGTCTGCCTCACTGACTGCCCCACAGCGCATTTCTTCAACAACACGTGTGTGTGTGTGTGTGTGTGTGTGTGTGTGTGTGTGTGTGTGTGTGTGTAAAGGCTTATCACATGCAATGTCCAACTCCAAGTGCTCAGATGGTGTCCAGATGACAAGGCTACAGGTTTACAGACCTAGGTACGTGCATGAACACACGTAAAACATGTGAGATTAATTATGGGATTATTTTCACATTGGATCATAAATAATAAAAGGCAAATTTTACCCACTTGGAGGTAGTCCTCGTGGACCATTTGAAAGGATTACAAACTTCCCATCTTCTGAGCATCTAATGTCACAAGTTGGCTGACTTAGAAACTCAGTCAGTGATGTGTTGCCCTTAAGTGGACACTTGAACTCTAGGAGATGTGAGGAGTTCAAAAGGCCATCTGGGCGTGTCCCGAACCAGGGATGGTCAGGACAAGCTACCAGGCCTCTCTGCTCCACTGCGTCTTTGGGCTTCCATGAGCTGAATGGCTTTGTCCTCGCTTTCTTTACCATATTTAGTGGCTGTATTGCCAGTGAAGATGGGGTGTAAGTGTTCATTAGTGAATTTTTGTGGGTTAGTTGTGCTGCGATAAGGCACTGTCTCTGTTGTGCTTGCAGTCAGTAGCAGCTTCCTCATCATGCCATAGTTGTGATGCACTCTGTATTTGGGACTCTTAACGGTTGGTTTATACTTGACGCGTCTGCGAGGTCAAAATTGCGTCATTTAAACAACCACGCTCCCCAACAGTGCCTCCGCACGGCCCAAAATTTCCACACCGCGCACCTAGGAAATTTTCTAACCACGGGGACGGTCGGACGTGGAAAAACATGGCGGATCTGCAAGAACTAGTATGGCAGAGGTTCGTAAATACAGACATTTGTATGATTCAGCTCTCAGAGATCACCGTGTTTAACATGTTGTTAATAATTCTTGGAGAGAAATAGCTCGCACTGTCGGAAAAGACGAGGACGCTGTTAAAAATGCTGGAATGCCATGCCATGCCATGGAGTGAGCGCAGCGGCAATAGTGTAAAACTAACTTTTACTCCGTCTGTGAGAGTGACGTAGGTGCGTGACATAGATGTGTGACATAAATGCATGATGTAGATGCGTGACGTAGATGTGTGACTTTAATGTGTGACGTAAATGCGTGACATAAATGCGTGACATAAATGTGTGACATAAATGTGTGACATAAATGCGTGACATAAATGCGTGACATAAATGTGTGACATAAATGCGTGATGTAGATGCGTGACGTAGATGTGTGACTTTAATGTGTGACGTAAATGCGTGACATAAATGCGTGACATAAATGCGTGACATAAATGTGTGACATAAATGCGTGACATAAATGCGTGACATAAATGTGTGACATAAAAGCGTGACATAAAAGCGTGACGTAAATGCGTGACGTAAATGCGTGACATTAACGTGTGACGTAAATGTGTGATGTAAATGCGTGATGTAGATGCGTGACATTAATGTGTGACGTAAATGCGTGATGTAGATGTGTGACATAAATTTGTGATGTAGATGTGTGACATAAATGCGTGACATAAATGTGTGATGTAGATGCGTGACATAAATGCGTGACATAAATGTGTGACATAAATGCGTGACGTAAATGTGTGACGTAAATGCGTGATGTAGATGCGTGACATAAATGCGTGACATAAATGTGTGACATAAATGTGTGATGTAGATGTGTGACATAAATGTGTGATGTAGATGTGTGACATAAATGCGTGACATAAATGTGTGATGTAGATGCGTGACATAAATGTGTGATGTAGATGCGTGACATAAATGTGTGATGTAGATGCGTGACATAAATGTGTGATGTAGATGCGTGACATAAATGCGTGACATAAATGTGTGACATAAATGTGTGATGTAGATGTGTGACATAAATGCGTGACATAAATGTGTGATGTAGATGCGTGACATAAATGTGTGATGTAGATGCGTGACATAAATGTGTGATGTAGATGCGTGACATAAATGTGTGATGTAGATGCGTGACATAAATGTGTGATGTAGATGTGTGACATAAATGCGTGACATAAATGTGTGATGTAGATGCGTGACATAAATGTGTGACATAAATGTGTGACATAAATGTGTGACATAAATGTGTGACATAAATGCGTGACATAAATGTGTGACATAAATGCGTGACATAAATGCGTGACATAAATGCGTGACATAAATGTGTGAAGTAAATGCGTGACGTAAATGCGTGACATAAATGTGTGACATAAATGTGTGACATAAATGCGTGACATAAATGCGTGACATAAATGTGTGACATAAATGTGTGACATAAATGCGTGACATAAATGTGTGACGTAAATGTGTGATGTAGATGCGTGACATAAATGTGTGACATAAATGTGTGACATAAATGCGTGACGTAAATGCGTGACATAAATGTGTGACATAAATGTGTGACATAAATGCGTGACATAAATGCGTGACATAAATGCGTGACGTAAATGCGTGACATAAATGTGTGACATAAATGTGTGACATAAATGCGTGACATAAATGCGTGACATAAATGTGTGACATAAATGTGTGACATAATTGCGTGACATAAATGTGTGACGTAAATGTGTGATGTAGATGCGTGACATAAATGTGTGACATAAATGCGTGACATAAATGTGTGACGTAAATGTGTGATGTAGATGCGTGACATAAATGCGTGACATAAATGTGTGACATAAATGTGTGACATAAATGCGTGACATAAATGTGTGACATAAATGCGTGACATAAATGCGTGACATAAATGTGTGACATAAATGCGTGACGGAAATGTGTGATGTAAATGCGTGATGTAGATGCGTGACATAAATGCGTGACATAAATGTGTGACATAAATGTGTGACATAAATGCGTGACATAAATGCGTGACATAAATGTGTGACATAAATGCGTGACATAAATGCGTGACATAAATGGGTGACATAAATGCGTGACATAAATGCGTGACATAAATGTGTGACATAAATGCGTGACATAAATGTGTGAAGTAAATGCGTGACATAAATGTGTGACATAAATGTGTGACATAAATGCGTGACATTAATGTGTGATGTAAATATGTGATGTAAATGCGTGATGTAGATGCGTGACATTAATGTGTGACGTAAATGCGTGATGTAAATGCGTGACATAAATGCGTGACATAAATGCGTGACATAAATGCGTGACATAAATGTGTGACGTAAATGCGTGACATGAATGTGTGACATAAATGCGTGACATAAATGTGTGACGTAAATGCGTGACATAAATGTGTGACATAAATGTGTGACATAAATGCGTGACATTAATGTGTGACGTAAATGCGTGATGTAAATGCGTGAAGTAGATGCGTGACATTAATGTGTGACGTAAAAGCGTGATGTAGATGTGTGACATAAATGTGTGACGTAAATGCGTGACATGAATGTGTGACATAAATGCGTGACATAAATGTGTGACGTAAATGCGTGACATGAATGTGTGACATAAATGCGTGACATAAATGTGTGACGTAAATGCGTGACATAAATGTGTGACATAAATGTGTGACATAAATGCGTGACATTAATGTGTGACGTAAATGCGTGATGTAAATGCGTGATGTAGATGCGTGACATTAATGTGTGACGTAAAAGCGTGATGTAGATGTGTGACATAAATGTGTGATGTAGATGCGTGACATAAATGTGTGATGTAGATGCGTGACATAAATGTGTGACGTAAATGCGTGACATAAATGTGTGACATAAATGCGTGACATAAATGCGTGACATAAATGTGTGACGTAAATGTGTGATGTAAATGCGTGATGTAGATGCGTGACATTAATGTGTGACGTAAATGTGTGATGTAGATGTGTGACATAAATGTGTGATGTAGATGCGTGACATAAATGTGTGACGTAAATGTGTGATGTAAATGCGTGACATAATTGTATAATGTAAATGCGTGACATAAATGTGTGACGTAAATGTGTGATGTAGATGCGTGACATAATTGTATGATGTAAATGCGTGACATAAATGTGTGATGTAAATGTGTGATGTAAATGCGTGATGTAGATGCGTGACGTAGATGCGTGACATAAATGCGTGACATAAATGTGTGACGTAAATGTGTGATGTAAATGCGTGATGTAGATGCGTGACATTAATGTGTGACGTAAATGTGTGATGTAGATGTGTGACATAAATGTGTGATGTAGATGCGTGACATAAATGTGTGACGTAAATGTGTGATGTAAATGCGTGACATAATTGTATGATGTAGATGCGTGACATAAATGTGTGACGTAAATGTGTGATGTAAATGCGTGACATAATTGTATGATGTAAATGCGTGACATAAATGTGTGATGTAAATGTGTGATGTAAATGCGTGATGTAGATGCGTGACGTAGATGCGTGACATAAATGTGTGACATAAATGCATGACGCAAATGCGTGATGTGAATGCGTGACGTAAATGTGTGATGTAGATGCGTGACATAAATGCGTGATGTGAATGCGTGACGTAAATGTGTGATGTAGATGCGTGACATAAATGTGTGATGTATATGCGTGACATAAATGTGTGATGTAGATGCGTGACATAAATGCGTGATGTAGATGCGTGACATAAATGTGTGATGTAGATGTGTGACGTAGATGTGTGACATAAATGCGTGACGTAAATGCGTGATGTGAATGCGTGATGTAGATGTGTGACATAAATGCGTGATGTAGATGTGTGACATAAATGTGTGATGTAGATGCGTGATGTAGATGCGTGACATAAATGCGCGACGTAAATGCGTGATGTGAATGCGTGACGTAAATGCATAATGTAGATGCGTGACATTAATGTGTGATGTAGATGCATGATGTAGATACATGACATAAATTCGTGATGTAGATGCGTTACATAAATGCGTGACGTAAATGTGTGATGTAGATGCGGTGGGGAAGCTTGTTAAATTCCGCCAACACAGCAGATTTAACAGCACTTTGAAAGCGCGAAGTCTGAGCAGCTTGAGGGGAGTTTTAATGGCTCTTTACCTACAGAAATAAAAAATACACTCGGAGTCAGACACAGCTGCATTAACTACCACTCATCTGTAGAAGCGTGACCATCTGAGCAACTAACCTGAAAAGTAATGCCTTCCTGTGGTGGACGATACCTGCTAGGATCCACTATTGGTGAAAAATTAATAAATAAATCCATTAAGGTATTGACCCTCTCAGGTTACTTGTTTAAGGATCTTTCATTTTTAATTTTTTTGGCTTTCCTGCACCTTTTAGAGTGTTGAGATCTTTGATTTTTTATGAGATTTTTGCTGATAGCAGCTACATTTGAGTGTTTTGGTTTCCCTTTGACTAAATCATTGTGATGCCTCGTGCCTCAGCATGTCGACTCTTTTTCATCCTGGACATGATCATCTTAAGAGGTTTTATTGAAAACAGCTGGACTTTTATGGTCTTCTTGAAGATGTTTTACCTCTCATACAAGAGACATCTCCATGTCTAAACCTTGGGTTGTGAGCAGGAGGCTAGAAGTTGTGGTCAGAAACAAACACGATTGTGCTGTAAGTCTTTTTTTTCTCTTTTAAAAAATAAAAACATGTTTTTGTTTTAATTAATGCAGGCCATTTTAGATTATGTTATTGTTCCTTTATTCCAGATCATGTCGTCTGTACCAGTTGTCTGTGATCGATATCGGTGATCGGCAGCAAATATCTAAATGGAGCATCTCTTGGCCTAACATAAAATACATGGGCTACTGTAAAATGAATGATTTTATGTGATGTTCTCTCAATGATTTCTATACAAATAATATTATATCACGTACCAATGGTATGAGTAGACAGCTGTAATCCATCCATTTCCTTGGATTAAAATGATCTGTCACTTATTTTGCTTGTTGCAACAAGTTCCACACAGTACTCTTAATAATCAAGCTCCATCATACATCAGTGATCTGATTATTCCATATGTTCCTAACCGAGCACTTCACTCTCAGACTGCAGGTCTACTGGTGGTTCCCAGAATATCTAAAATTAGGATGAGAGGCAGATCTTTTAGTTATCAGGCTTCTCTCCTGTGGAACCAGCTCCCAGCTTTAGTCCGTGTGGCAGACACCTTGTCTACTTTTAAGACTAGGCTTAAAACATTTTTATTTGATAGGGCCTATGGTTAAAATCTGATGTTGGCCTAAATCTGGACAAGTGGGGGAGTAGAGGGAGGTGGAGTGTACAGTCTGTAAAGACGGATCTTCCTTGCCCTGCCTCTAACATGCCTCCATCTAAATAGGCTAGATCAGGGTTTCTCAACGGGGGCTGTAGCGCCCCCCAGTGGGCGTTCAGACTACATAAGGGGGCGGTGAAAGTTTTTTGCCACTGAAGGGGGCGCTGAGATGCTAATGGTGGGCGCTAGCAGTACAGAACATTCATAACAGACAATGGCTCAGAATAAAAAGAAGTGTCGACAGTACAATGTGCACTACCTTCGGTATGGACGTATTCCTTCACCCACGAATCCACAACTCCCCATGTGCCTGCTTTGTGAAAAGTTTTTTGAAACGAAACGATGAAATCCTCCCGGCTTAAGGAGTCCAAAATGCATCCAGACAAAGCTTTAAAGGAACTGAACTATTTTCAGGTAATTAAAGAGAGACACTCTAAAAGAGGTAGCATTAGCAGTATGTTTGCTCGAAGCTCAAATTTACTGGACCGAGGATTATTAGCTTCCTACAATATCTTGTTGCTAATAGCTAAAAACACTTTTTATGATACTTTTTTTATGACATATTTGTATGAAACAGTTTCAAACTCAAGGCTGAATTGTTTATTTATTTATTTTTTTATTATGACTTTTATTTAAAAAAACTTTCCATTTCTCTGCATGGGACATTGGTGGGCAGTAAGGGATTTCAGCATGACTTGGGGGGGGTGTTTAGCTGAAAAAGGTTGAGAAACCATGGGCTAGATTATCCAGAGTTATCTCTGTAGTTATGCTGCTATAGGCTTAGACTGCTGGAGGATACACTGACCACTTTTCACACTCTACTGCTTTCTTCTACAATCTGCTCTTTAACTGTATTGTTTTCTGCAATTTCAGCTGTTAACTTTATTTTCTCTGTAAGTGATTTTCTCCCCAGAAGAAGCTACAACGATGTTCTGCTGAGCTGTGGTGGCCTCATGGAGGGGGCCATCGACTAGCACACTGCTGCTAACCACTTAAACATTCTCCCTCTCCTGATAATAACATTTTGCTTTCCTTGACGTTGGATGTGCTACTACTAGTTTACCCGTTTAATTATAGATTCACTAGGATAAATACAATAAAGTTTATCTCTCACCAAATAGAATATTTACTAAGAAATCACAATATAACTATAGACACATTACTTGTCTTTGTGTGTGTGTGTGGGTGTGTGTGTGTGTGTGCGTTTGTGTGTGTGTGTGCTTGTGTGTGTGTGCGTGCGTGTGTGTGTGTGTGTGTGTGTGTGTGCGTGCGTGCATGTGTCTGTGTGTGTGTGTGTGTGTGCGTGCGTGCGTGCGTGCGTGCGTGTGTGTGTGTGTGTGTGTGTGTGTGTGTGTGTGTGTGTGTGTGTGTGTGTGTGTGTGTGTGTGTGTGTGTGTGTGTGTGTGTGTGTGTGTGTGCTCTGTCTTCTCGATCCCCAGTGAGTCGTGGAGGATGGCTGCTTATACTGAGCCGGGATTCTCTGGAGGTTTCTTCCTGTTAAAAGGGAGTTTTCCTCTCCACTGTCACTTTATGCTTGCTTGGTATGAGGATTGCTGTATAGTCACTGACACTTGTCAAGACGAAGGATTTTTGTGAACTTAAACAAAAACAAAAAAATTTACACCAATAAAGGCGAAATTATGACAAAAATTCATCAACATTTTTGCCGACAGATGTCAACAAAAATGGACACAAATGAAAATCCAATCAGAAAACAGAAAAAATTAGAGAACAGAAGAAAAAACAGCAAATGGAAGAGGTGGGACTAGACAAGTAAAGAACCGTTCATAGTCCGGACTAAACAAGCTGCCGGTAACCACTGTAACGTGATGACGGAGCTATTCCACCGAAGGTTATTTACCCTCTCCACAGATGCCTCTGACACAGAACTAATCTGCATGAGACCGCCTCAAGGTCATGCATTTGCTTCTAAACTGCTTCTTTCCAGCCCAAGAGAAGAATGAAGAAAGGACTCTTTCCTTTTAATAAATCGAAGAACTCTATTTTTAATAAAGCTAATCAAACAAAGTGTTAGTCAATAATATAATGTTGACCGATCTGTGAAATGACAATGTTATGATTAATATGCTTTAATAAGTAATATGACTTTAATCTAGCTGCACTAGACACCCTGATCACACGTAATGTAAACGCACGACACATTGCTGTTACTGATCCAATCAGAACCTTCCTTTCTGAAGCGTGGCATAGTCTCTGTGGTGTTTCTAAATCTGCCAACTGTGATTCGACCTGAAATCAAAACATCCAGATTAATAAAACCAGTCCCACACCATCTTAGTTCAGTTCTCTTGAGTTCACTGCATGCTAAGAGAAGTATCGGACCGGCCACCCGGACTTCCTTTTTAAGCAAAGAACCAACAAGCTGGATAAAATCTGTTGCATTTTACCAACCAAGCAACGGTTCCTTTCAGAATAAAAGCTGAACTCACTGACCCAAGGGGGTTCCATGTGAACCAACTGTCGCTTTTTACCTGGAGGCAATCCAAAGACTAGTCTGTCGTACTGCTGACGCTGTTTCATCAGCTTCTGTACTGAAAGGGGGGTTCGAGGACCTGGCAGTCTGGATCTGTACGAAGGTCTCATCTGAAGGGTATGTGTAGAGCGACAAATATGGCGTCTCATGTGTTTATGAAACTCCGATCATAGCTAAAGCAAAACATCAAAGCATCATTCAGACTTGCTTTTCTGGATACGAGAGTTCTGATGACAACACCACTCACACACACACCATTCATCTCACGTCTCATTCACACAGTGGCGGGCGGTGCGTTCCACCCCTGGGCCTTCAGTGATTTCCTATTCAGTCCAATCTAATTTAATACACCTTAAAATACCATCAATAGGACATCACAGCTGGAGAAACCTCACACACACACAAACACACCAGTGGCTGGTCAAGACACATAATTTCCAGAGTCTTTAAAATCAAACTCGCATTCCCAGTTGAGAGTAGGAAGCTGACCATGGATACCGTCAAATCTCAGAAATGAAAGGGACGGGGAGAAATGAACGGGTTTAAGAGATGAGACAATAAAATAAATAAGTAAAGCAAACACATTATTTGCATTTGTTTTGGAGAAAATTGTACCGCGAAACAATCGAACATGTTGGCGCAGCTGCACACACCACGTCATTCACAATATAAATTGCATAGAAACAGAACACAGAATAATTTCATTTTGCCATTTTATTTCGTTACCTTTTATTGATTATTAACAAAATAAAATGACATAACATTAAAAAAATACTAATAAAATGTTTCTACTCACCAACATAAATGTCCAGCATGGATCTCCTCCTCTCCTGCTCATTAGAAAATAAAATCCATCCTTCTTTCTTTCCTCAGGAAAACCTCAGTGGCTCTGTACAGTTTATCCGTGCTTCAGGTCCATGAGTGGATCCTTTTCTATGGACATGGAGGCTAATGCTGAAAGCCGTGTCTGCCCGGTCGTGTTTCTGGCGTACGTTTTAACGCGCTTTAATGCTACCAAATCCATCTGATGCGAGCAACAGGCATTCCCAGCAGAATAACCTGCAGCGGTTCTCTGAAGCTGTTAGCCATGGGTACCGTTCATAGTTGCTTGCCTGAAAATGACGAACAAATCCTTTCCCCTGCTGGGACAAGCCAGCTAGCATTGGAGTCGGACGACCTGTTCTCACAATATCCACTTTTTCTTGAAAGGTCCGTCTTGAAAATGGTGTGGCAAGTAAATCTGCCACCAAGTCTGTCTCTTCTCCTCTTTCAGCCATCATGTGTTCAAAAACACACCGTTAGCTGCCTATAGATACAAATCTCCGTGTTTAGTTTTGATATTTTGCTTCATGCCGCTAGAAAAGTTCTAACTACTGCTTATCCAATCACAGGATGCGTTCATGTCAACTTTTGCGTGAGGCCAGCTAGCTGGCCTGGGCCACGCTGACTCGTGAGCTGATTGGCTATCGCAACTGGCTCGTCTCTGTTCACTTACAGTGGACAGTGGGCTTCTCGATTGATTCTGAAGGCCTAGAGCAGACTTAATCTGCCTGAAAACACAAGCTAGCTTAAATCTGATTGGATAACACCCAGCCTTGGTATTTTAACACTGGAAGCAGCACAGCCAAGTGGGTATAATAGGATATAAAGAAAATAGACCAGTAAACATTTTTTTTATTTAAAAATAATTACCAAAGGAAAAAAAATACATTTACGCTTTTGAGTACGTTTAGGCCAGCAGAGAAGGCTTTGCTGGCCCTGACTGCCCACCACTGCATTCACACCAGATCCATTCATCACTTAGAGTTAGAGTTAGTCTTGTTTAAAATTGTTTAGAAATAAATCATCTTAAACATTTTAAAGGTGACTCTCTCTTCTCTTGTCTCTCAGTTAATACAAAGTGTTACGTAATCCCTGCAATAAAAAGTTCCAATCTTCTGGTTAAAATAACCCATACGTCCACAAGGTCATGTTTACTATGGAATCTCACGTATTATGGTCCATTAATTAGATGTAAATTAACCCTTACACCAGACATCAAACTGTGACATGTAATGATGTTAGCAGCTGTGTGACAGCTAAAGGGAGAACACCTCTGCTGCTTGGAGTAAAAGCATTTGCTTGGTGAGTACATACCGTAAATCCTCTAATACAGGCCCGGGCCTGTATTTGACTCAAGCTCATCAAGCTCCGGGCCTTTATTGGAAGGAGGGCCAGTATTAGAGGCAGGCCTCTATTTCTATTTGAGCAAAATGAACTAATGGTTCACTGGAGTTTTTGACAATTAAAATTGCGCCCACATTTTCAAAGTTAAACACATTTATTTTAAAAACAGTAGTTTCTGCTTCTGCCATCCCCCCCGGACCCCCCCCCCCCCCGCTTCAGCCCCCTCCCCCGTCCCCCTGGACAGCGGCCGCAAACTCACTGATGCGCCTGCAGCCTCTCGGAGTTCCTGCTGCTTTAAACATTAAAATAATTATTTCATTTTCTGTTCCTCACTTCTGATTACCTTCAGTGGTGTCTGTTTGTTGCAACAGCAGGTACAAAAACTAACTTGTTTTTATTTGACTATTTTTCTGTCCTGTCTGTTTATTATCTTCCTGCATCTCCTCTCAATCCTAAAGAGAAACTGCTACCTGGGTTCATATATATTCACCTCATGAGTTACCTTTCAACTGCAGTTCTAAAAGAGCTACCGACCGCAAAAACAGCGGAGTGCTCGCTGTTTGGCGGCTGTATCAGTGATCAGTGCGTCGGAGGACAAGGCGATGCGCGCAGCGCCCCGCTCCACAGCATGCAGCGAAACGCATCAGGCGCAAATAAAAGACAGAAAACATCAAAGGAAATGAACTGACATGAACGATTGCGTGTTAAATTAGTTTTTGAGGTGGCGACACCTGATTGTTACTGTGGCCGTGCTCAGGAGGCAGATCTACCAACCGCGAAAACAGCGGAGCGCTCCCTGCTTGGCAGCCGTATCAGTGATCTGTGCGTCGGAGGACAAGGTGATGCGCGCAGCGCCCCGCTCCACAGCAGCGAAACACATCAGGCGCAAATAAAAGACAGAAAACATTAAAGGAAATGAACCGACATGAACGATCGCGTGTCAGTACCGACGCACTGGCACAGCGTGTTGCCCCCCCCTCCCCCCAGCGCAGGAGCTTGTCACCTGCTGACAGCAGGCTGCTGTCTTTTCCGAGGGCTGCATCTTGCTGGTCATTATCATGTGACAGTGACTAGTCGACGACAGGCATAAAAAGTCATAGTGAAGTTGACTAGTTCATACACCCCCTGCTACTGCTCCCCAGAGTGTTCTGCAGCATAATCAGCACGTTCTCTTTGAACTTGATAGTGTAATGACCTGGCTGGGGTTGTAAGCCAGGTGCATTCTGGGTATTGTGTTATATGTGTTTCCTATCGTTCTGCTAGTTCCTATGTGCTGATTTGCGTGTTGTGTGAGTGTTATGTAAGCCACAGGGAAGGTGATGTGTGTTCTGTGGAGCGGGTTGAATTAGCATGGTTAACTGACACCGTGACTCTGTGTGGTAGGAGCGTGATAGAGGATCGTGTCTGTAGCGTTACAAAGCGTTGAAGAAAAAGCCCAATAAAGGTCTGTGTGAACCTCTACTGCCTCCTACTGGTTGATTTGGGGACTGTAATGCTGCCACTGAGACGCTCATACTTGCTTGTTACCACATTCCACCCGGCCACAATAAGAGACCCTCCGCTGACTCCGACACCGGCCAAAATTGGAGACCCGGCCTTTAATTGAATACCGGCCTGTATTAGAGGATTTACGGTATCTGGGTTTTCCCTTGATCTTAAAGGTGTTATGGTGGTAGCAGCAAGTGGGGGCAGGAAACATCACAAGTCGATTGCTGCTGCAGCTCAGCTGTTTCCAAACCAAACTGATGGAGCAGCACATCTGGTTGTTTATGTGTTTTTTCTTTTTGCGGCGCTGCTACAATCAGCGTTCAGTGTTCTAGCTGTGTTTTTGTTAGGGAAAAACATTCAGGCAGCCCGCATTGGTAAATTAGTGTGAGGAACACTCTAATAAATACACCTGAAAACAAGCCTTTCCTTTAGTGTACCTCCTTCTATAACTCTTGTGTTGATGGTGTGATGTCATGTTTACATATACAATGCATCTTTTTGGTTTATGTTACAGCCTCATTCCAAAATGGGTTAAATTCATTATGCCCATAAAATTCAACACTCAACATCTCATAATAATGTGAAAAAAATGTCTTTAAAGTTGTTGCAAATATATTAAAAATAAAAAAACTTGAGAAATCACATGAAACAAGTGTTCACAGCCTTTGATGTGAAGCTCAGAATGGGGCTGAGGTGCATTCTGTTTCCACAGACCATCCTTGAGGTGTTTCAGCAGATCATTGGAGTCCACCTGTGGTAAATGAAGTTGACTGGACATGATTTGCAAAGGCACACACCTGTCTACATAAGGCCCCTGGGTTGACAGTGCATGTCAACGCACAAACCAAGCATGAAAACAAAGGAATTGAGTGTAGACCTCCGAGACAGGATTGTCTTGAGGCACAAGGCTGGGGAAGGTTGCAGAAAAATGTCTGCTTCTTTAAAGGTTCCTGTGAGCATGGTGGCCTCCATCATCCTTAAGTGGAAGAAGTTTGGAACCACCAATACTCTTCCTAGCGCTGGCCGACCTAGGAAGTAAACGGGGGAGAAGGGCCTCGGTCAGGGAGGTGACCAATAACCCGATGGCCACTTTGTCAGAGATCCAGTGGTCCTCTGTGGAGAGAAGAGAACCTTCCAGAAGGACAACCATCTCTGCAGCAATCCACCAATCAGGCCTGTACGGTAGAGTGGCCAGACAGACGCCTCTCCTCAGCTAAAGGCACATGGCAGCCCGCCTGGAGTTTGCTAAAAGGCACCTTAGGCACTCTTAGACCATGAGAAACTAAATCCTCTGTTTGGAGATTATCAGGCCCCGCTCATCACCAGACCAACACCATCCCTACAGTGAAGCATGGTGGTGGCAGCATCATGCTGTGGGGATGTTTTTCAGTGGCAGGAACTGAAAGACTAGTCAGGATAGAGGGAAAGATGACTGCAGCAATGTACAGAGACATCCTGGATGAAAACCTGCTCTACAGCACTCTTGACCTCAGACTGGGGCGACGGTTCACCTTTCAGCGGGACAATGACCCTAAGCACACAGCCAAACTATCCAAAAAGCAACAACTTAGTAAAGGCTGTGAATACTTATGTTCATGTGATTTCTCAAGTTTTTATTTTTTTATTTTTAATGAATTTGTAACAACTTCAAAGACACTTTTTTCACGTTATCATTATGGGGTGTTGTGTGTTGACTTTTATGGGCACAATGAATTTAATCCATTTTGGAATGAGGCTGTAACATAAACAAAAAAGTGGAAAAAGGAAGCGCTATGAATACTCTCCGGATGAGCTGTAAACATAATACGTAGAACGGTCTCAACTGTATACTCGTCTGGCAGAATAAAGGTTTGACAAATATTCATTTCATTTTAACTGAGCTAGTTGTAATTAAACTAATTAAATAAATGACAACACCACGTCTCCCATTAAGTACAGTAGACTGAAATTAATAGCTTTATTTGAAAATAAAACATATCTAATTTTAAATGATAAAAAAATTTGTGATTTTATATTTTTTTTGATAAAAAGAAGAGAGAAAATGCAAGAATGCAAGGAAGGAAAAGAAAGTGATAAATGGTCTTTGCAGGATAGAAAAAATGTTCAGCGTCAAGGTCCTGGGGCTAAGCCCCCCATCTCTCAATCCTAGTGATGTCCCTGGATGTGTCCAAGAATAGGAATGTTTTTTAACATGACAAATGTTTTTGCAGCAGACATCTAGTGGCACCGGCTCTTTGTGTTCTGAGATCACGGCCTGCTGCAGGACTGGATTGTGAAGGGTCAGTTGGACTAGAAGTGTGACATAATTATGAAATGAAATGAGACAAAAAGCATCTCTGGTGCCATAAATGCTGAAGTTATCTTATCTCTTTCATTTGACAGTTACAAAGTTAAGAAAAATATGCAAGAATTGTTTTTATTACTGTCCTCCTAAGATTATTTATAGCTGATTTCCTATTATAAAAAGCTTGTCATGAAAAAACTTTTTAACACTTGTTTCATTCAACTTGGATTACAAACACAGATTGCTACAGGTTGTAGTGAATTATTCTGTTGCTAAGTCTTAAATTTCAAGCTAAAGATCCACATTTTTAGCTATTAGCAAATCTCTGAATCAGCCCTTGTCTCGCCCAGTGATAAATTATGCATCTGAGTGGTCACAGCTGGTGAGTTTTCTTTCCTTTTTTCCTTCGTACTGACCTCTCACAAGCCAGGAGTGTCTTTTTTCAGCTGACCACCAGCTGAGCTGAATCTGAGCAAAATGAACGGAAGGCTTACAAGGGCTGTAATGTTTACGTTGTGGTTAGTCCAGCAACTCAAAAGGGTGATTGCTAATTTATTTTACTGTGTGGAGGCGGAGAAGGAAGTCCTACAGCTGAGCTCATTATAACTTCTCTAGTTCTGCTCAATGATATTTGTTTAGGAGCTCCATCAGAGGCTGCTTCCAGCCTTTCAAGTGTAGTTGTTTAGCCACGGAGTCTGATGTGTAGCATCCTTTGTCTTTTACTGCTTTTGTTTTCAGTGCCTACCACTTATAAACATTTTTTAACAAATGTGTTACCAGATTATTAAACAGCTGTAACCAAATATTTGGAGAATAGTGTGACATGAGAGTTAGCTGTTCCAGTATTTTCAGATCATTTAATCCGCTGTTTCATGTCAGTTTTGCTTGACTGGGTGTGCCTAGATGCAACCTGAATTATTTACACGTAGTTTTCACCAATTTACCATGAGCTTACCATGCACGGGAGGGGCCAATGGGGTGCTGTGTGAGATGGGTGGTGGCCGACGGCAGGGACCTTGGTGGTCTAATCTCTTGTCGTGAACAGAATTGTGACAAAAAATGATGAACATGGGGGTGATTTGCAAGCCTGTGGCCATCCCGCTTAGTGAGCACCCTCACAACCAAAGTCAGCCTCCAACAATCTTCAAGCGCTGTCGGAAAACCTTCGGCATCGGCAATTGACCAATAAAAATACACCTAGGGGGTCCCGTGAACAACTAGAATAGAATAGATGTTGTTGATCCCACGGCGGGGAAATTCACTTGTTACAGCATCGCCAACACTTAAGGGAATAATTTGAAGAAAAATGTACATGTATTTATACACATAGGTGCTAATCTAGTATTGTAACCTTCAACCGCTAAAAACCCCAAATAGAAAAAAAAACTTGGGTTCCAACACTATGCAGCATACTGCAAGAGACACAGACATGCATTGAACAGATAATGAGTATTGCATTGGTGTTATTGTGTAACAGGACAATGCCAGTATCAGTTAAACTGAGGAGTTAAACACACTTATTGCAGAGGGGATGAAAGACCTGCGGTACTGTTCTGTTTTACATCTGGGATGTCTCCGTCTGCCTCTGAAGGAGCTGTCCATAGTCTCTACAGTGGAGTGCAGTAGGTGGGAGTTTTTTTTAAAGATTGTAACTAGTAACAAGAGTACAATGCAAGAGTAGAATTAGCAACATTAGCAACAGTGGAAGTTACATGCAGGAACATGTGGACCACTCCTTTTAGGACTTCAGTTTGGAGAGTTCTACCTGCTGCGCTTTTTTTCTCTTCAGATCATTTTATTTTTTGGTTGTCTGACAGCTTTTAGTGAGTTATGCTTTTCGGGGCATTTGCTTGTGATGTTACTGCGCGTCCTGCTAGAGCTGTTTTAGAGACATCATGCAGTTTGGCTCTCTAAAGCTTTAAAATGTAGTGTGTTATCTTTCTGGAGTGCTCACAGTGTGACTTGAGCAATCCTGTGCGACAACCAAAAACACGCAGCGTGGGCTTTAGACACTTGAGTGAAGAAGGATGCCAGTCAGACCTGATAGGCCCAAACCTATTGTGAGGGTTTGCTGGGAACATCCGGCAGAGTGTTCTGTCAGAAGGAGCTTCGATTCCTACCTCCGAGCTTCAGGACTCCAACTTTAAAGAAAAAGGCAGGAAAACAGTGCTGCTCTCTGATTGGCTGAGAGTGTTCAACCATCTTCTGCCCAAACAGGACTAAGCACCCACACATATGATACATCAAAACGAACGGCTTGGTCTCCAGAATCTTGTATTAACTTTTAATGCATTGTCAGTTACCATGGCAACAGGCTTAGTGACAACTTTGTGTAAACTTTTAGAAACAACTGTATCAATATACTTTAAACTACAAACATTAATTGAATTGTACAAAGGTCATGGGACAAAGGACATTACCATACTGAGGCATATTCCTGGCATATGTTACCATGGCAACACAGGTGCATAAGGATTACCCAAACAAGCCGATAGCATGCTGCTGTTTCTGATCTTTCTGACCTCTCTGTACGTAAAACTAGAAATGTAACTTACATTTTATTATCCGTCAGAAGGCGGGAAACCGCGTAACCCCATCCCAGCTCTCTGATTGGCTGAGAGAGTTCAATCATCTTCTGGCTACATGGAAGTACACACCCACACGTGATACATCAAATTGATCGTCTTGGTCTAATGATTCCATCCATCCATCCAATAAACCATCTAACATCCATCCATCCATCATTTTATCCATCCAACCATTCATCCATCCATCCATCCATCCATCCATCCATCCATCCATCCAACCACCCATCCAATAAACCATCTAACATCCATCCATCCATCATTTTATCCATCCAACCATTCATCCATCCATTACACAATCTGAACATATGTTTATCTGTTTCAGATATCAGCAAATGTTTCTAAAATTCACAGTTCAGCTAATTGTGAAAATGTTACTATTAAACTATTCTTACTCAAATGCCAGGTGTGTAAACATTTCAACTGTCTAGTTCAAATATGTTCAAATATTTCGGTTTTGTATATATATTCTATATTCTGAGCTTTGTTACACTTTTTGGTGATTTTTGCTTCTAAATCTTGAAATACATTCAGCTCATTTTGACAGTTTAGCTCAGTTTCAGCTTCTCTTCAGCTATTCAGCAGCTTCAGCAATCAGTTTCTGAATTCAGCATATGATGCTAATTTCACAGTTCAGCTAAATGTAAAAATTAAACTGTTAAACTTGTCCTACTGAAATAACAGGTGTTTAGACATTTTAGCTGTCCATATTTTCATCCAATGTTCACAGATTTCGGTTTTCTACTGTTTAGAGATTATTTTCTCCGTTCTTCACTTTTTGTGCTTTACTTGGTTGTTGGTGCTTTTTGCTTCTACATGTTTCAACACATTCAGCTCATTTTGACAGTTTTGCTTAGTTTCAGCTTCAGTTCAGCTATTAAGCTGATTCAGCTAACAGTTTAAGCTATCCAGCATTCAAACAGCATTCCTGCAAAAAATGCAATTTATCTAGTTATTATTTAAAAATGTCTCAGCACAAGTAACAGATAATTTAAAACCAAACAAATAAAATTAACTCCTTTAAGCAATCAGCCCCCCCCCCCCCCCCCTCCCCCCGGTGTCCTGTCTGGCTGTAAAGCAACCAGAACTGATGTCTGTGTACAGAAAACAAGCCTCAGCTTCATAGATTCAGCTCTATGCCTCCACTTGATATCTACACTTTATTAGAGATACTTTTGGTTGTTTTTAATTCCAAAGAACACTGAGACAGAGATGACAGAGAATGGGGGAGAGGAAAGGAAGAGATGGGGGAGAGTTAACAAAAATAAACAATAAAGGATGAACAAGAAGCAGCTTCTAGATCTGCAGAAAGGGAGTGAGAGAAAAAGGGACACACAAAAGTACATCAGAACCAGGGGCCTCATTTATCAAGCTTGCTTACGCACAAAACGGGGTCAGAAAACTGTGTAAGCAACTTTCCACGTAAACTTTGGGAGTTATGAAAGAAAACTTAGCGGAAAAATGTGCGCAACTTTAAGTTGACTAAGGACCTGGCTTACACACGTGTTGGACATGGAGAGCACCTGCAGTGCTGCTGCTGAGAAGATACAATTATGAAATCCTGCAGCATTATCACTTGTACCGCTTCATTTTTACACAGAACAAGACCCCCCCCACACACACACACACACACACACATGCACGCACGCACACACACACACACACACACACACACACACACACACACACACACACACACACACACACAAACTTGCCGGTCCGAGTACTGCTGAGATCCTAACGGCGAGCGGTGGAAGATCAGAGGCGCCACGGCCTCCACCAGTGGCAGACTCACTTTGGTGGTGGCAAAACATTATATATATATATATATATATATATATATATATATATATATATATATATATATATATATATATATATATTTGCCTCCACCTTCAGATCGGATCATTTTTTTTAATATCCACATCAGATCTCTGAAGAAATCAGCATTGACGGCTTCAGCAACGCTGTGCCACTCCGTGGATTTTCTCTTATTTGTTTTGCAAAAGCACTTCCTTTCATTTCTCCACCTCACCCACAGGTACCTGAGTTTATGCTCCGGTGACATTGTGCTTCCTTGATCTGCCTTGGTCTACGGTCGCCATCGTTAATGGTGGAGCGCTGCAACAGCCGGCTTATGTATATGCATGAGATCCACAAGACACTTTGCACTGACTATCTATGGCAGAAAATGGGCGTGGTGAGGGCGGGATGCAATCCCAAAACACCTGAGCACATTTCTAGGTAGTTTACGATTCATAAAGTGTAGATTGCGTGCAGCTGCGCGTACTCCATGTTTTATAGGTCACAAACCTACTTGGTGTGAGTAATTTTATTTTTTTTCTGAGCTTAAGTACGGTTTTAGTAAGGATTCTACGCCATGTTTGATAAATAACTAACAGTCAGTTCTGATGGTTAGTCGTGATCTTGTTATCCAGACTTTGTTCTAGCTGTTCTCTCTCACCATCTCTGAATTATATTGACACCATATGTGTATGAATTACACAAATACTTCAATTGTTATACATTAGAACTATATTGTATATATTGTTTATCAAATTAGCTGAGTAGTAAAATACCTGCCATAGATCTCACACACTTGTATGAATATTTTAAATTGATTTTGATTCTCATTGTTTGACTGATTTTTAGCGATTGATACTTTTTTTCTTATAAGTTTTGACTCTAAGCTCTGGCCAAGAGTCACATGTGTCCCCACAGCAAACCCACTGTTATTAAAAACACTAAACATGTGTCCTGTGTCAGAGCGACGTGTGTGACGTTTGCAGGGAAAAAAACGCATCAAAATCGGTTGAGAATTCAAGGAGTTCTGGTTGATTTAACATGCTGACACTTGACCAACCAGTCCAAGATGGCGGCGCCACCGCTCATCAGCGCCCATAGGCGCCAGCGGCCACGCGGGATCTGTCCATGTCCATGCCTGTAGCTGTTGCTGTAAATTGTGTTTATTTGTTCTCATTTTATGGGATTACATTTTAAATCAGATTAATCTACTGCATTAGTGCCTCCTCCTGGTGGAACTGAGAATAAGAGTAAAAACAAAGGAGGAGCGGTCAAACAACAGCCTAAACACACGCTGTTGGTGATGAGCTACAGTGTAGCCACAGCTGCCAAGTAGAGACATTCTTTCACACAGAGCCCCACCAAAACTACTAGGACTATTGTTGCTAACACAGTTGGGTTTACCTGAAAAATGTCCCTGTGCTTCAACCACAGACACCCATTAGTCCCATAGCACGGTCCAATCGGAGGTGGTGGAGTGCAGGACTTCCCGTGGACAACAAGAAAACTATCAGAAAGATTACGTTCCTCTAGTCCTCAGCAGTCCAAATCCCTGGACTTGTAGCAGGAGACAGCTGCCTTTCCTTGCACCAGGACAAAAGTCTCCTCCACACTACGCAGCAGATGCTCTCACACCTGCCAGGTAACAGGTGAACCTGGAAGAATAAGAACATTTGTGTCAGTAGACCGGGAGACCATTTAAAGGCCCGGGCACTCTTTTGCAGCTGTTCTGGATTATTTAGCTAGTTAGTGTGTGACACTTTCACAATATTCAGATTCTGAGTGATGAACTTTTGAACCATATTCCAGCATTCAGAGCTTCTTCTGTACGTTCCTTTGAAACTTGGCTCTGCTGGTGCTTTGTGACTCTCTTAGGCCTCCTGAAGGTTTTTAATTTTTATTCAAAGAATACCTTTAGAAAGAACTTTAATCCATCTGATCACGTTCTAGAGAATATGCAACCCGACATCATGAAAAGTGAGGCACGATATTTGTGTCACTCTCCAAACCACTGGCCACAACTGGGTTACAACTCCTCTTGTTTATCCGCCAAAGGGTTAAATGACCAACACTCATTACTGGAATGCTTTTATCTCAGAGGCTTTTCCCCAAGACTGAACCCATCTTCACACCATCATCGAGCCGAAGCTTCGGTAATTTCAGCCTTCCACGCTGTCCAGTGCCTCCTGGAGTCTCATGCTGCTTTAATCCAGCAGCAGGATAATACTTAGCAGAGTGGAATTTGAAGCTGCACCTGTAAACGGGTGACGCACGGCCTTTGAACGAGAAGATGTGCCTCTCAACATTCCAGAGGAATGCTTTTATCCTTCTGCCGCTGAAGCCAAGCTCGCGGCTCTAACTGGAGTGTTACTGATGCCGTTGGTGTTCCAGGAACAATGAAAGGCAGTTGGCTCCGTGCACTTCACTTTGGACAAGTTGTTATTAAATGATTTTTAACAGCATTTGGCAAGATTTAGATTTTTTGTCATTCCATAATAAACATGTTCATAATGAAAATATTTACTTCATTCTTTAAAGTGACTTATGGCTGCTTTGGCCACTAAACAGTGTCATGAGTGTTATGGTGTCAAGTGCCACAGCCTGTATAAATACTGGCCGTACTCTTGTTTATAGGAAACCCCCATCTGGTTTCAGCAGAACAAAGTCAGACACATAAGCGACGCTTTGGATTATTCCAGATGGAAAATAAAACAAGCTGTTTGATAAGTCTTCAAGTGACAGACCTGACAACACTGTAAAAGAGCACAGGCTCCACATCCCTGAGCCCAGCCTAGAACCTGTAAACACAGGGCCTTTACCTCACCCGTCACTTATGGGATTCATAAACGATGGCGGGGTTGTGGCTTCCTGGAAACTTCAAGATTAAGTAGGAAGCTGACACAACCTACAAGGATGTCCTGGCTAATCCTCGACAGTTGCAACTAAACATGAAGGTAAACTGGATCAAGAGGTATTTGTTTCACCTGAATCTGGGAATGTCCAAATTTTATGAAATACATTCATTAGAAGCACCCTCCAACAAGCCACGGCTTTGTTATTTTTGTTACTTTTACCTGTTTTATGACTGCTGTGGTTTAGTCTGGAAGGCCCCTAAAAGCAGCAGGCGACAGCTGCTGCCTACACAGAGCTGCAGTAACGTGTGGCAGAAAGAGCCCTGGAAAAGGTCACAAGGTCACATGCTTCAAATAAACAAAGCTAGGCTACAAAAACTGGCTTCATGCAACCGCCAAACACACACAACAGGGTGTGTTAAAGGGAATGTGACACTATTCAGATGTTTGTAGAATCAGACTTAATTTGTGACTAATTAATCACCTGATGTTAAAAGAATACTCACAATACCTTTGCAGTTTGGGTCATCTGCATTCGTATTAACAAATACAGGTGAAGCTCCAAACATCAGAAAAGGTCATTGCTGTCAGTAATGGACCTAAAAGTTGAAACTAATATACGAGATAGGCTCATTCCATGCAAAAGTGAATATGTCAGCCTTTATTTGTTATAGCTGTGATGATTGTGGCTTACAGCTGATGACAACCCCCCATTATAAATCCCAGACTGACAAAATATTGTGAAAAGGTTCAATGTTCTAGACTCAAAGTGTCACACTCTAATCAGCTAATGAATCCAGAACAACTGCAAAGGGTTCCTAAGCCTTTAGATGGTCACTCAGTCTAAAGCTGGTGTGACTTTTTCACTTGTAGCATGTAGCTCAATCTCAAACTGTAGGACTTCCTCACAGAGCAAAGCTCAAGAGTCATGTCCTCACACTGTATGGCCAGTAGGATCATGTCAGACCCGAAAATGTGCTAAAAATAGTACATTTAACACAATATGTCAGACCTTTGAGTGTAAAATCCAGAAACAACCGGAGACTGTCATGTTGTTATTTTTCATTCAGATCAATCCCTTACCAATTAATAGTTACAGTTCTTTTGAACATCTTATTTTTAGTTTTCCTAATCCAGATTGCAAAACTGTAAAACCACTCTTGTTTGTAGTTTTGTATCGTCCACCAGGCCCTTACTCTGAGTTTTTGGATCAGATCTCTGATTTTTATCTGATTTGGTGCTAAATACTGATAAGGTCATTGTAGTGGGGGATTTCAACATTCATGTGGACACTGAAAATGATAGCCTCAATGCAACCTTTAGTAATATCTTAGACTCAATTGGTTTTACCCAAAGAGTACATAGCTCATAGTCCTCAATAGGCGGCCCGCGGGCCATGTGCGGCCCCCGAGCCCTGCGCAACCCCCGCACTGCCACCCTGCTGTAAAGACTCTGACACTAGTCAGTGACTTGATGCAATTTGCTGGGTTCCTTATATAGGAAAGCTGTTACTGATTGGCTAAATGAACTGACCTGTATTGGAAAGTTTACTATGTGAAGTGCCTTGAGATGACTCTTGTCGTGATATGGCGCTTTATAAATAAAATTGAATTGAATTGAATTGAATTATGTCATTTGTCCTTCATGCTTACCGTGGGAGGACATTCAAGGGTTTCTGGGGTTGGAGAAGGAAGATAAAAGCAAGGAAGTAAAAAATGTTTTGGGATATGTTTGATTTTAAAACGGAAACCTCGCTATCTTGACAATCCTCGTCATTGTGTGTGGAGTACGGTGAAAAAAAAAGCGTGTGTTGACACAGAAATACCTGTGTGTAAGCGGTTCTGGTACTTCCGGGTCGGAGCGCTGCTTCAACAGTGCAATACTCTCATGAAGGACAAACAAAATATAAAACACGTTTGATATTTGTGCAACTGTACGATTGCTGATTGTGAGCTGGGAGTGTTGGTGTTAATTGCCTTTCGTAACCCTCTGCATACTACTCTCCCAAAAGAGGAAAACTGGCTCAAAACGGTCCAAAAGGTTGCCCGACTTTAGTTGTACTACTGACATAAAGAAACGTTTGCAGCATATTCTCATTTAGAGGTCACCTGTAAAAAACTATGATAGAAGTTTTCATTTATAATTTGTATAATTTAGTTTTATAATATAATTATTATAAAAATATCCAAATAATTATTATTTTTAAACTATGGGACATGGAAACCAAAGTGACAGGGTCATGAACAGGATAGCAGCAATGCTATCAATTGCCATTCTTATTTACATGGTTAGGGGTTATGTGTGTATTCACACTGTTTTTGTACTAAATTTAATAGAATTTTGTGAAGTAAAGATTTTTCCACATCTGTTACCACCCGGAACATCTGCATGTTCCAGTGAAAAGTAAACATCTGCTGCAGACAGATATATTTATGCCAGAATTGTGTTAACGTTGTATGAGTATTAGAGGGTACGTCCAACATGCAGCTGGACTTCCACTATTGCTTTTCTTCAGACTGTTTAGCTTGAAGGCATTTATTCACATCAGTCACAAGAGGAAGCCATTTCATCAACACATCTCAGTGGAGGACTGAGGAAGGCATTCCAGCCGACAGTTAACAGAAACTGAGGAGAGTTCTCAGCAGTAGTTCAACTGAATTCAATTCAACTCAAGTTTATTTATAAAGCGCCAAATCAGGACCAGAGTCATCTCAAGGACCTTCACACAGTAAACATTCCAATACAGTTCAGTTCATTAAGCCAATCAGTAACACGTTTCCTATATAAGGAACCCTGCAGGTTGCATCAAGTCACTGACTAGTGTCAGAGTCTTTACAGCAATCCTCATACTAAGCAAGCATGCAGCGACAGTGGAGAGGAAAACTCCCTTTTAACAGGAAAAAGCCTCCAGAGGCTCCTGGCTCAGTATAAGCAGACATCCTCCACGACTCACTGGGGATGGAGAACACACACACACACACACACACACACACACACACACACACACACACACACACACAACATATATATCAAGTAAGATCTCCCTTCTCCTCAGCCATGATGGTATGCGTCACCCAAGTTCACACAAATGGATTTTAACATCTTTAGATCATTTTCATAGCATCAAAAATTTTCTAGGCCAAAAGAAATACTAGATCTACCAGTTTTGGTCCAACAGTGTCACATCAAACAACACGCAAACCAATTTCACACACAAATGTGTTGACAGAAAAATTTGCAAAATTTCCTCTTCAACCCGATGGACCCGGTACCGGGTCTGGAATTACTTCTGGTTTTAAAGTCGTTCCAAAACCATGCTTACTGTTCACCAATATAAGCAAACTACACATGTACATAACTGGAAGAAGCTAGTCTAAATAATAAAAACACAGTTTTCCACCTCAGCAACACCTAAATCACATGGAGGTTAAAAGCACTGACTTCACATATCAAGCAAAGTCTGAGGAAAAACACACAATTGTGACAATAAAATACGATCCTATCTACAAAACCAGCTACTCAAAATAAAGCCAAGATTCTCTTCTTTCAAACAATATAAGTCGTATTTCTGTACCATAAAAACTCACAAAGCTATCCGCGATCAAACAGAGAACAACACAGCTCTTTATCAGCAGTCAGCAGAATAAAGTCTATCACACCTTTACTGATTTGTAATCATAATCTGTGTTCCGGTAAAAAAAAAATCCACTCAATTCGTGTAATCCATTTTCCCACCATCAAAACAAACTCATTCCTGACTGTTTTTGCCGTGTTTTGCTCCCTACAGGCGAGTTAGAAGTCCGTGACGCCATCTTACTCAGAAGATTGGCTCCCCCCTTGGGGGGCTCGTGGTCTTGTTGTTTCACTTTGGACACAATGGTGGTTCAAATCACGCCTTAAAGCTCCTAACCAGTCTTGGTGGACCACACAATTCTACTGGCTAGGAGCTTTAAGGCGTGATTTGAACCACGCAAATCGTCCAGTGGGATCCTGATATATTCTCGCGCGTAACACGTCGTTGCCATGTGCGCGTAAAAGTCACGTTTTACTCACGAGCGCAGGACGCACGAGGGAGTGTTTACCTGCAGAGCTGACTCTCTCTCGCTAGCGTTTATTGACGAGAGGAGCTTTTTAGTTGGTTATCTGCTTTTTTCAACATCTTATTTTTACAATGGCTGGAGAAAACAAGATGTTTTTCACGAGAAAACAAGACGTTTTTCACCACTAAACAGGTCCTAGATATGTTTGCTGATGATGGCGGCGCTAACGTGTCCGGTGGATTCATCTTCTCATGAAAGGTATGTAACCTTTTTCCCTCAACTCTTTTCTTTGATTTGGTTTAAAATTCCTGATAAATGTACCAAATAATATATATTTTTTGTTATTTATGTACATAATCATGTCTATGTCGGCATATTCTCAGTCTTGTTGTGAATGAATATATTTTTATGTCATGTTATTTTTTCCATGTGCATTTACAGTGAATAGTGATGAAATGGATAAGGAGTAACAACCACCAACACCTGGACAGGTATCTGTCAGAGTCCAAGCCCCCAGGCCGGGCTCTCCCAGCTGACCGGCTTCCGTCTTGGACCACATTACCCAGCATGTCCCTCGCGGGGATTCCCTCCACGTTTCACCTGCGTCATCCATGTCTATATATGGAAGACGCTACACCGGCTCTTCACTCAGTCATCGTTCCACCGTGATCCATGATCAGAGTATTTCCAAAGCTACTACAGCTAAACCTCCACCTTTCCTCCTCAGACCTCATCCGTCAGCCGTTCCAGCACCGCTTTCAGCCCACCATCTGTATAATAAACGCTCTTACTCCCGAACCCAGTCTTCGAGTCAGACAGGATGACTGAGTCCATTAATCCAGCGGAGTTCGAGCAGGTGAAGAGAAAGATGGAGCAACTGGTGAACGAGAACGTTCAGCTCCACGCCCAGGTCGACCGGTTTAACACCAGACTGAACTCCCAGACCGATCTCTCCATGCAGTTGTCTACTGCCGTCACGACACTCCAGCAGCAGGTTCATGCTCTCCACCTGCAAGCCCTCACTCCACCGACGGGAGAGCCACACTTCAGTCTCCCGGAGAAGTGGAATGGAGAGACGGGGAGTCCAGACGGTCTGCTCGCTACCCTCGAGATGCAGTTCGAGTGCCACCCAGGACGCTTTCCCACTGCGCGTTCTCGAGTGGCACAGCTCACCTCCCTGCTCACCGGACGCGCGGCAGAGTGGGCTGCTGCACTCTATAATTCTAAATCACCGGACTGCAATGACTACGCTGCATTCGTGTTGCCCTCAGAAAGACGTTTGTTCCACCCAGCAGCGAAATGGGGGCAGAGGCACGACTCCTAAAACTCCGCCATAAGGAGCGCTCTGTGTGCGTTTATGCGTCGGAGTTCCGCACAATCTCCGCCAAGCTGCAGTGGGATGACTCTGCCCTTCGAGCCGTCTTCTTGGAGGGACTGGCAACCTACATCCGGGATGAGATGGTGGGAAAGGAGCTGCCCCAGAACCTGGATGAAGTGGTGGATCTGGCGTTGCGCATGGATCAGCGGGTTCTGGTTCGGCCCAAGCCCTTCACTCGCCCATCCAGGGCGCCTGGACCTCTTCCTCGTTCCCCCACGCCTGCTCCCGGACCCGCTTCTACTGATGAGCCCATGCAATTAGGCCACCTTCCTCCAGAGGAGAGACAGCGACGGTGGCGCGAGGGTCTCTGTGCCTATTGTGGCTCCTCCCACCACAGACGCCTGAACTGTCCATTACGTTTGGGAAACGAAGGAACCCACTGAGTATCGGGGTCGCTCAGCCTGGGTCACCTTCAGCCCCCACTTCTTCAAATCGACTCCTTATTTATGTTACCCTCCTTCATGGTGAGGCCTCACTCCAGATGCACGCGCTGGTGGACTCGGGGGCCGCTGACAATTTCATGGACATGGATCTGGCTAAGCGTCTACGGATCCCCATGACCCCCTTGAAGAGAGTTGTGCCAGTGACCTCGGTGGACGGTAGGCCCCTCCAACCCTATCCGGTCCAAAACCGAACCCAGCCACTCCAGATGATTGTCCAAGGCCACAGCGAGACCATCCAGTTCCTGATCATATGTGCTCCCTCCTCTCCTCTAATCCTGGGATTTCCCTGGCTCCGTCTCCATGACCCCCGGATTTCCTGGTCCCAGGGCCGCCTTTTGGAATGGGGGGCCCAGTGCCAGGCCCACCTCTCTCCTCCTCCATCCATGCCAGACTGACCAGCCGGTGACCCTGGTCCTACACCGCCCAATCTGCCACTGCCCTACCGGGACCTGGCTGCGGTGTTCGACAAGCGGCGCGCCACCACACTGCCGCCTCACCGCCCGTACGACATGGAAATTAAGCTGCAACCAGGAACCAGTCCACCCCGGGGGCGCCTTTTTTCTCTCTCTCCCGCCGAGTCCAGAGCCATGGAGGAATATATTGACCAGGCCCTCCGGCAGGGTTTCATCCGACCCTCGTCGTCCCCAGGTGCCGCAGGCTTCTTCTTTGTGAGGAAAAAGGAGGGTGATCTCCGCCCCTGTATAGATTACAGAGGACTGAACAAGATCACAGTCAGAGATCGTCATCCTCTGCCGCTCCTCACATCCGCCCTGGATGCCATCTCCCAGGCGCGGATTTTCACCAAGCTGGACCTCCGGAGCGCCTACAACCTGGTCCGTATCAAAGCTGGAGATGAGTGGAAGACGGCGTTCATCACCCCCACCGGTAACTGGGAGAACCAGGTCATGCCCTTTGGACTGTGCAATAGCCCCGCCATTTTCCAACGCTTCATCAATGATGTCCTCCGTGACATGTTGGGACGGTGGGTGTTTGCCTACCTGGATGACATTCTGATCTACTCCAAGTCAGAGGCCGAACACTACCACCATGTTCGCACTGTCCTGACCCGGCTCCTGGACAACAACCTGTTCTGTAAGCCCGAGAAGTGCTCCTTCCACCAGCGGCCCGTTTCATTCCTGGGCTACCTGATTTTGGATCAAGGTCTAACTATGGACCCTCAGAAAGTCCAGGCGGTGAAGGACTGGCCCCTACCAACCAGCCTGAAGCAACTGCAGAGTTTTCTGGGTTTCTGCAACTTTTACAGTCGATTTATCAAAGACTTTAGCACCATTGTGGCGCCTCTCACCTCTCTCACCCGACCGAGCCCTCCTGGTTGACCGTTCCGGCTCACCCCAGATGCTGTTCGGGCCTTCCACTACCTAGTCGCTCGTTTCACATCGGCTCCTATCCTGCGCCATCCGGATCAGGCAGTCCCTTTTGTGGTCGAGGTCGACGCTTCGGATGTCGGCGCCGGCGCCATCCTGTCCCAAGGCGGCCCAGATGACAGGCTACACCCCTGCGCCTACTTCTCCAGGAAGTTTTCTACCACCCAGCAGAAGTACGGCGTAGGGGATCGCGAGCTGCTGGCCATAAAATGGGCGTTGGAGGAATGGAGGCAGTGGCTTCTGGGCACCACTCAGCCGTTCACCATCTGGACTGACCACCAGAACCTAACCCACATCCGGTCCGCCAAGCAGCTAAGTCCTCGCCAGGCTCGCTGGGCCCTCTTCTTCGAACCCTACGAGTTCCATCTCGCCTATCGCCCTGGGACTAAAAACCAGAAGGCGGACGCCCTCTCCTGCCAGTTCACACATTCAGCGCCCACGTCCGAGCCGGCGCCCATCCTCCCGGAGCACCGTTTTGTGGCCCACCTTGGGTGGCCGTTGGAGGAGGCCATCCAAAACGCCCTCCGGGATGACCCAGCGCCGCCAGAGACCCCCGCCAGTCGGCTCTACGTCCCCGCGGCCTGTCGCAGTGAGGCGTTGGCCTGGGCCCACTCATCATGCCTGTCTGGTCACGTGGGCTTCTCTCGGACTCTCAAGTTCTTGAAACGGGCTCTCTGGTGGCCACGTATGGAGAGGGACGTTAAGGAATTCACGAGCGCTTGTGACATCTGTGCCCGCTCTAAGGCATCCACCCAGGCTCCGGTTGGCACCCTCAGACCTCTTCCGGTGCCCAGCCGCCCCTGGTCCCATGTGGGGCTGGACTTTGTCACAGGTCTCCCGCCGGTCAACGACCTCGACACCATCCTAACGGTCACTGACCGGTTTTCCAAAGCTGTTCACTTCATCGCCCTCCCGGGCCTTCCCTCGGCTCGACGCACTGCAGAACTGTTTCTGGAGAATGTGGTGCATCTCCACGGGTTCCCGGTCGACGTGGTCTCAGATCGTGGTCCCCAGTTCACGGCCCGTTTCTGGAAAGCCTTCTGCCATCTAGTGGGAGCTTCTGTCAGCCTGTCTTCGGGCTACCACCCACAGACCAACGGTCAATCGGAGCGGGCGAACCAACAGTTGGGCCGGTACCTCCGCTGCTTTGTCTCGGCCCAGCCCTCGCAGTGGCCTAAGTACCTCCTCTGGGCGGAGCTGTCCCATAATATTCACACCTCCTCGGCCACTCAGATGTCCCCTTTCGAGGTCTGCTATGGCTACCAGCCCCCAGTCTTCGCCCACCAGGAACCCGAAGTCGCGGTGCCAGCCGCTCAATCCCTGGTGAGGCGTTGCAAGAACGCATGGATCAAGGCGCGGGCCTCCATTACCCGGGCCAACGCCCGTTACTCACACCAACACCTCCGCAGGCACCGCCCGGGTCCCTCCTATGCTCCAGTGGACAAGGTCTGGGTGTCCACGGCAGGCCTCCGGGTCCGCGCCGGTTCCAGGAAGCTCGCTCCCCGGTTCCTCGGGCCCTACCCCGTGCAGGAGGTCATCAACCCGGTCACGTACCGGCTGCGGCTGCCTACAAGCCTTCGCGTCCATCCTACCTTCCACACCTCCCGGCTCAAGCCTTACGTGGAATCCCCCCTCCTGCCACCTCAGGCTCCAGCACCTCCGCCGGCCCGCTTCCTCGACGGTGAGCCCATCTACACAGTCTGGTGCATTCTGGACGCTCGCCGCCGGGGTCGGGGCTGGCAGAACCTTGTAGATTGGGCGGACTACGGCCCCGAGGAACGCTCCTGGGAGCCGGCCCGCTCCATCTTGGACCCTGCCCTCATCTCGGACTTCTGGGCCCACCGAGGTGGCCCGGGGACTTCTGGAGCCGTCCCTGGACCGGGGGGTCCTGTCAGAGTCCAAGCCCCCAGGCCAGGCTCTCCCAGCTGACCGGCTTCCATCTTGGACCACATTACCCAGCATGCCCCTCGCGGGGATTCCCTCCACGTTTCACCTGCGTCATCCATGTCTATATATGGAAGACGCTACACCGGCTCTTCACTCAGTCATCGTTCCACCGTGATCCATGATCAGAGTATTTCCAAAGCTACTACAGCTAAACCTCCACCTTTCCTCATCAGACCTCATCCGTCAGCCGTTCCAGCACCGCTTTCAGCCCACCATCTGTATAATAAACGCTCTTACTCCCGAACCCAGTCTTCGAGTCTGACAGTATCCTTCACTCAGCCACAGGCATAGCCAAGCCCATCTTCTTCTGCTCTAAACCCAAGGAAAGGAAAAGCCTCAAGCTCATCTTTACTACAGTTGTGGTCAGAGGTTTACATACACTTGTAAAAAATATAATTCCCGTTATTTCTAAAACTCTGATTTTTCTCTGATAGAGTGATTGGAACAGATACTTCTTTGTCACAAAAAACATTCGTGAAGTTTGGTTCTTTAATGTCTTTATTATGGGTTAACAGAGAAAAGTGATCACTTTTGCTGGGTCACAATACACAAATCTTATTTTTCTAACGTTCGTGCAGCACTAAAGCAACAGACAACAGTGGTTTATAAAAGTAAGAGGGATGTGGGGTATTCCTCCTGTTGCGCAGTAGCCTTTATTGTGTTTGTGGCATGTTAGATCGCATTTACTTAGGCACCAGACAGGAAGAAAGAGACAGACAATCCCAACAGGGAGGAAGCAGAAGGGGGAATGGAGGGACAACAGTACACAAACACACAGGCAGGACAAGACAGCAGGACATCGTAATAAAAAAGGGATGTATAGGATAAATGCATGCCAGAGGATGTCAGGGCTCTAGCCCCCAGCCAAAGGAAACCCATTTGGGGCCACCAAGCCTGGGCCCCCCAGCTCAGCACACTGTTGCCCCCACCGATAGAGACCCGCCCAGAGTGAGACAACCCCAAGATGCCCGAGATATCAAGCCAACAGCCAGCCATCACATGCTGCAGCAGGGGTCAGCTTGGATGACCAGATCCCAACTCGCCAAATTGACAGATTATTCAATGTGGGATAACAAAGTAAAAAGGTAAAGTAAGAAAAAAAAACATCTATTTTTGCATTTTAGCTCTAAAATTAAAATGTACACTAGTATTACCAGTGCTTTAAAGGTGCACTATGTAAGAATTGAGTAACAGTGACATCCTGTGGTCAGATCTGGTTGTCTATGAGGCAAGTGGTAGTGGACCACCATTCCTTAAAATTCCTAATAATTAGTCTACATGATGATCCCTAATACTTTTCTAATAATCATCTGATCAATTCTGTTGGTTTATTGTATATTTTTGAGCAGTTACCGTCTAAACCTTATTGTAGAAAACATTTGGTATTTTTGCAAAAAATCTTAATGATATTCTTTTTCAAATGTTTTCTACAGATTATTATCACAATAAAATATCTATAATGTGTAAATATCACTGGTCACTACAATAGCCACTGTTGAATGGATACAAATCTGAAAAGGTTGAAAGATGTCCTGTGTGAGACACATTTGCCGGTTCGGCAGACGTTGCTCGGACATTTTCAATTTCACCTTTATTGTCATTGCAAATTATACAACAAGATTTACTGTGCTCTGTAGATGATAAAAAAATACTAAGAACGCTTTAAAAGGAAATGATATACATTCCTCTTATTTCTCACTCATTCACACTCAAAAATGGTTAAAAAACTGCACAACCAGTCCCACTCTAAAATCATGTAGTGGATCATTAAGGGCTCGCTTCATCAGATTCAGTTCCATAATAGCTCAGGGTACAAAGCTGATTTTCAATCTTGATGTACGCACTTTGATAGCTCTGTAGCGCCGTCCAGATGGTAACACAGAGAAGAAACAAATGCAGGGGTGGGATACATCTCCCAGGATGCACGTCGCTCTGGATAGGCAGCGAGCTCCAAAAATGTCCTCTAGAGATGGCAGTGGCAGTCCAACTACCTTCTGAACTGTTTAAAAACTCGTCAGATCAGCCTGTGTACAGTTGGCGTACCATGATGTAAGACAATATGTGATGGTGCTCCCAATGCAGGAGTGATAAAAAGCTTTGAATAGCTCTGCTGCCAACCCATATTTCCTTAATGTTCTCAAGAAGTAAGGTCTCTGTTGTGCTTTTGTGACATTTTCAAAAATCTGTTTACAAATATAGATTTCATGAAGATTTCTATTTCTATATTTCATTCAATGCTTTTTGTTGATTGATGAAAATAAATGATTAACACTTCCATCTCTGAAAACATTCTTTGTTCTGAGCATTTTCTACACCTGGCTGAGAGAGAGACTGAGAGACTGAGAGGGAGCGAGAGAGACTTTTTTGACTTTTAATTATTTTTCTTTACAATTCAACAATCAGCGTTGATGACTGAAACTTGTTTTCCACTAATAAAAGCAGGAAAACTGATAAACCCACAGTTCAGAAGTTGATCTTTAGGGAGCCCTGTCCATCCAGAGAGCGAGAGAGAGAGACTGAGAGAGAGAGAGAGAGAGAGAGAGAGACTGAGAAAGAGAGAGAGAGAGAGAGAGAGGGAGAGAGAGACTGAGCGAGACTGAGAGAGAGAGAGAGAGAGAGAGACCGAGAGAGAGATTGAGAGACTGAGAGAGAGAGACTGAGCAAGACTGAGAGAGAGAGAGAGAGAGAGAGACTGAGCAAGACTGAGAGAGAGAGAGAGCGAGACCGAGAGAGAGAGACTGAGAGAGAGAGAGAGAGAGAGAGAGAGAGAGAGAGAGAGAGAGAGAGAGAGAGACTGAGCAAGACTGAGAGAGAGAGAGAGAGCGAGAACGAGAGAGAGACTGAGAAAGAGAGAGAGAGAGAGACTGAGCAAGACTGAGAGAGAGAGGGAGAGAGAGAGAGAGAGAGAGAGACTGAGCGAGGCAGACTGAGAGAGAGAGAAAGAGAGAGAGAGAGACTGAGGAAGACTGAGAGAGAGAGAGAGAGAGCGAGACCGAGACCGAGAGAGACTGAGAGAGAGAGAGAGAGAGAGAGAGAGAGAGAGACTGAGAGAGAGAGAGAGATAGAGACTGAGCGAGGCAGACTGAGAGAGAGGGAGAGAGAGAGAGAGACTAAGTAAAATGTTCAGAGAGAGAGAGAGAGAGAGACTGAGCGAGAGAGAGAGAGAGAGAGAGACTAAGTAAAATGTTCATAAAAACATAATAAAGTTACAATGAAACAAACATCCAGTGAAGAAAATCAGTTCTAACATCTTTCTTTGTTACAATAATTAAGAAATAAAGTACAAAGTCAGTAAGGTATTATTATTATTATTATTATTATTACATTTTCATAGGGAAGTATCAGCGGATGAAAGGTACCAGAGTGTGACCATGACTCTTGATCTGGGTCTAAACTGGTCCAACTCACAGGAACACATTGGACCAATTTAACCAGCATTGGGGTTTTGTATGAAATAAAACCAGAGTTTCTGCGCCAAAAGCTGTCATTAATCAGCTTAATGGTGTCATCTGTAACCTGGAACCTATCACCAATAAAATCCACCAACCAGTTACTCCGGTGGTCTGTTGTATGAATTATGTTGAAGGATTTCACACATGGGGGGGCTCATTATTATAGAGTCTAGTGGTTAGTTCATAATGTATTCCTTGTTCTGCCACCCTCATGTGTGTTGGAGCATTTTAAAACTGCAGCATTCAGTCTGATTCAACGAACCACTTTGAGTTGTTTTCTCCACGTCGCTTTCAAACATTTAATTGTATAAATGTACAGGTATACAGGGCCGTTGCTAGCTATTTTGGTGCCCTAAGCAGAAAGTCTTCGTGGTCCCCCCCCCCCACACACACACACAGAAAAAACAACACAATCACTGGCATTTGACATGACTAAATTCAAAACTATTTAACCTTTATTAAGAACTAGAAAATTCTGAATAAGAAGGGAGGAGGTTAGCATAACGGACTTTTTTCTTCAAATTATACCATCAGCAGCTGATGTTCCTCTTGGCCCGTAAATGTTTATGAAATATATAATCAACATGGAGCAAATACCTAATTTGAAAATAGGTTAGTCTAATTTTTCATATTAAATCTCAGTTACATAGCCTATAGGCCACATGGGCTATTTAATAATGATATAAATCATGTCCATAGTTAACTCATGATTAATCACAAACAGCCGCTTATTTAAAAATAAAATTTCTTACTTTACCTTGACGGTGTTTTTGTCCTTCCTGTTTTTGTGATATTTAAGTATTTGGGTGGACAAATATGATTCATTTGTTAATTTCTGTTACAAAGCAGCACAGATGGGCCTATCTGACCTCACAGAGGAAACTTCATTTTACTTGAGAAAGATGCTTTAAGATGAACTTATTAAAACAAAAAAATCTTCAAACTCTTAAAGGTTTATTTTTAGATGAACAACCTTTAACACTGTTCAGACTTATTTTTTGATACAAGTCACATGAACAGGCTGAATAAAAGGATTTTTCCATTTGTTGCATTTAACTATTTCTTCTTTAAAGAAGTGCTGATTCAGAAGAGAATAATTGCATTTGGGAAGATGATGACTTGCTACGTTTTTTCTCCAGCAGTAAAAAAGCTCTAAAGCTTCTCTGAGTTTCTCTCCCTCTCAGCCTCTCTCACTCAGCTAATGAACGCCCGGTAGGCAGGGCCAGATTAACACTTTGTTGTACCCTGGGCAACAATATTCAAGGGCCCCATCATCACGACCCAAGGATCACCATAATATGGTCACATACAGAATATTTTACTGTAATATGCAGTAAATATACTCAATACTTGAATACCTGATGTCACGTAACCCGCTCAGGGTAACCTTTGACCCACCTTGTGTGGACTGACCAATGAGGAGAGGGTCTAAACTTGAGGCCCTCTCTTCATTGGTCAGTCTGCATGAGACGGACTCTCAACTGACGTTCAAAGTCGTAGGCAGCGAAGCGTCTCTGTGCAGTGCAAAAGCCCGGGTGGACAGTTTGTTTAATGTAGGGTGACCATATTTCCATTTCCAAACAAGAGGACAGGGGATCTGTGCCTATGACGTCACACTATGGCAACGCCACACAAACCACGTTGGGACCCATTTTTTGCAAGAACTAAATTAATATCAGATTCTGCCAATAAAAGGGCTCTAAAACAATTCATATGTAAATATTTAGCATATTTATTGCAAAATCTCATTTTTCTGCTTTTGTGCTGCAACAAGGTTTTATTAATAATAAATTATTATGCCTTTTGTTTTACTACAGCATCGGTAAGCTTCCTGTGCACAGATTATTAAGGGTGCTTGTTTCAGCTGTGAGATTAGACGATAGGATCAATGAAAAAATAAGTTGTCACACACTCCATGGAAACTTTCAGATAATCCACAAATAGTGGCTTTCAAATGGTTTTGCTACTTTTAGCAGGTTTAGAAAAGCAGCAGATGAGACAGCATGTCTGATAATTTAGTTTTTCATCTGATAAAATTAGAACATGTCAGTAATGTCTGAGGGGACTTTATAAACACCGTTTAACTAACACTACTGGAGATGGTATGTGTTACACAGAGGCTTCTGGGGAGCCCAGTTTTGGGGTGGTGGTGGTGGTGTGTGTGTGTTGTTGTTTTATACAGGTAGAAACGTGTAGTGGAGATAAATCTACCTACATTTGACTTTTCAACACTGTGTTTTGTTTTCTTGTTTTTGTTTAACTATTTCCTGTCCTGTCTGTCTCTCATCTTCCTGCATCTCCTCTAAACTCTCCAGAAAATCTGCTGCCTGGATTCTTACTTTTTCACCTCATCAGTTACTTCTGAGCAGATCAAAGATCTCCTGACCGCAGAGCGGAGAGCGTGTTTCGATGCTGCGTCAGTGAGGTGAAATCACCACAGCACAGGTGATAAGCTCCGCAGTAGCAGAGCGCTTTAGGCACATATAAGACAGAAAGTAGAGAACATGTGCGGACATGAACCATCGTGTGTTCATTATAGTTTTTTGGTTGCGCCACTTTGAGAATGGACCGTGCGCTGGAAGCAGCAGCCTGGAGCGCTGGAAGCAGCAGCCTGAATCGCTGCGCAACAACGGATCAGCGCTGTGCTGCTGTCTGTGCTCTCTGCTCAAAAGAGTCCATAAATGATGTAATATCGGTAGAAAACTTTTTCTCCGGCTCCCCTGGATGTGTAGGATATCCAGCTCCCCCATAATTTGATCCCTGCTCCTGGATGAACAGCCGGACATTTTCATCAGTACAAGAACCCCCCAGTCCGGACGTCCGGACACAGAGTGAAAAGTGGACACGGTCCATCTCCTTTTGTTTTTGTATTGTTTTCTCTCTGTAAACATGCTGTTAACTTGCTTTGCACATCTTCTAATTGAAATCTGTCTTCATCATATATATATATTATTTTTTCATAAGCTTGTGTTTGGTCCCCCTCCGCCGGCGTGGTGCCCTACGCGCTATGCGTGGTGTGCGTGTGCGGAGCGCCGCCGCTGCAGGTATATATTGGAATTGTAGCAATGACATCAGACTAAACAAAGAGAAATAAAACACTTTCTAAACAATTTGAAAAAGCAACCAAATCCTTTTACAACCTCTGAATTTTTATTTAAAAATAAAGATTAAAGTTTAATTTTAGATTATTTTAGTTTTGGCAAGATTGATGATTGGGTAAAGTCATTCCTTTTATTCTTTTTGATTCTCAAACTGTGAAATAAATAAAAATGACATTTTCCACAAAACCTACAAAAATGATTAAATCTGATTTTCATTAAAGATTTTTTCCATCTGATCAAGTGTTTTTCTGTAAACTGACAGACTTTTTAGTCCAGAAACTCTGGACTTTTGTTTCAGATCGGGAGGGGCTTAGAGTAGCTCCAATGCTCCTCCACATCCAGAGCAGAAGTCTCCCGGAGCATCCACAGGTGAGGGAGGGCTTCCTTATTGTGATGTCACAAAAAGGACATTTTCAAACAGCTCATAGAAACAAATGATTCCTAAGACCAAAATCTGAAAGAAAAGGGTGAATTACTTTTATTCATGTGTGCACTTTAGAGCCAGTAGAGACCCACATGGAAGCACAGAAAGATGCAAAAGGTGAGTTTTGCATAATAAGCCCTCGTGACGATAAAACATGGTCATGTTCACGGGGGCGGGGTAGGGTTGGATCATGTTTCTGTCTACAGAGAGTACGGAAAATATGCAGACCCCTTCAATTTTTCACTCACTTTTTATGTTGCAGCCATTTGCTAAAATCTGTTAAATTATTATTTTTTCCTCATTAATGTACACACAGCACCCCATATTGACGGAAAACCACAGAATTTTAGAAATTTCTGCAGATTCATTGATAAAGCAAAACTAAAAATCACATGGTCCTATGCATTCAGACCCTGACTAGTTACCTCTGGTAACTATCTGTTACCTGACGTGTGGCACTTACACACTAGCATCGGCTCTAGTTCGCCTGGACTGGGTTTGGAGTGTTCTCATTTGGGTAGCCTTGGATTTTCTCGCAAGCAACAGATGTTTCTTTTTTTTAATTTTAACCTTCTTCCTGAGGCAGTCTGCTTTGGGCTGAACTGATCCAACACGCCCACTGCTGAGTGATTTGCTGGCTCAAATTCACACCTACCATTAGGGGGAGCCTCCGATTGGCAGAAAGTGGGGCTTCCGGCATGTGCAAATCATTATTACGCTGGTTACTGAGGAGGAGATAAGCCTCTGACTGAAGCTGTGTGTCTGATTTTCGACAGCAGAAATGAGGTGACCTCCTGGTGACCCAAGCCAAAGCAATCGTCAGTCAGTCGAGTCAATTGGCTCTTAGCGAATCAAATCATGCTTCTTTGATTGTGTGACACTGGTTGGTTAAGCGAGGACCCTCTGCAGATGCCATCTTAGATCTAGCGGCTAACGGCAGCAGTTAACCTGATGCCTGAGCTCTGTGTAGATCGTATTTACTCTAAGCGGCAGACAACTCAGACCAGGGCTTGGGGGATAGCTTTTCTCAACTAAATTCTAACATTTTTGTTGTTTGTATTTTTTTAATATAACTTCTTCTGAATTTTGTTGGTGCAGAAAGCTTTCTTTGTATTGGTGATGCTGGCAGAGAATGAGGACAGTATAGCCTGGAATTTTGACAGGTGAGCAGGATCTTTTGTTTTGTGCTGTTTTCATTCTGCAGCCCTAAACCTTGGTTCATGCTTGACGCATTCACTTTCTGCTTGGTGATGCGGCTCGCCAGTAGCGGTTTTAGGCACGGGCAGACAGGGCAGTTGCCCGGGGCGGCATTTTTTCATGACACAAAAGGGGCGCACAAGCGCGGAGTAAAAAAAAAAAAAAGGAAATCTGCGCCGCACCGAGGTTTTCTATTATCTGTCATATGACAGTGTCTGGATTGGAAACAGCAAGTTGGCGCCCCCTGCAGCTGCAGGCGCTCCTGCTGACTGAGAACGTTCACGTGCACCGTGTGTCTATGAAGAACAGGAAGGGGAGGGGTGCGGCGGGGGAATTCACCTCTGCGTCTTTCCCAAATGAATGAGCATGCAGGGGCTGAATCAACTGTATTAACATGGCTAAAGTCAATCACATCTTGATGTTCTTCCATATTTCATTCATAATATCATAAACACAGGCCTATCATTCTTTCAGGTTTCTCTGAATTGTGTGAAATGGCCGAATAAAAAAAGGAAAAACAAAACGATTTTGTGGTCACCCCCCCATCAAGGTCAAATAGTTTAGTCCTGACTAAAGGAAACTTACTGAGTCAGGAGCCAAACTGAAGAGATGAACATAAAAAGGCTAAAACCACCAGGTGCCCCCATTCAGGGGGAAAAAAAGAAAAAAGAGGAGAAAGATAAAGGTATGTAGCTCTCATGATGCATGTTTTCAATTTTTTGAACCAGTTAACTGGGATTTTAACGGTTAAATGCGGTCAACTAATTGCTAACAGAGCTAATAGGGCTGAAATATTGAAACGAATATTCAAATGGTTTGAAAAAAGTCCTTGAATCGTTTTTTACTGATTCAAACTAGGATTTGTTAAATGCTCACTGCAGCCTGCGGCCTGCCTGAACAACAAACACAAGTTGATCATGTTCACATAATAATAAATAAAACAACTGTACAAGCAGAAGAAAACACCCCAGTCACCACTAACTGTTTATTTATTGCAGATGGCTGCACTGATTATTTTTTACCTGGTTTGTTCTGTAAAAGTTGACATTTTTGGTAGTCTACAGTTTTTTTATGTCAGTTTAAATTACAATTTCAGAGGCAATTCTAAAATATTATGGATCATGAGATCTATTGGAGATCTACCCCAACTTTTGGACTGCTCTGCCAGTCACTGTGGCTCAAGCTGAGAGGAGCTTTTCAAAACTTGATCAAGTCATACCTGAGGTCACCTATGTTTCAGGGGCGGCTCACTAACCTGGCTCTGATTAGTATCAATCACTCAGTAGGGAAGCAGATTTCATATGATGACATTATTGATGACTTTGCATCAAGGTTAGGTTTTGATTTTAGTTTGTGTTTTCTATTCTAAGTGCAATGCTGTAGTGATTATCTTTAGTTTGTTACGTGTGAAATATTTTTGCTATTTAGAATATTTATTATCTATTATGTTCATATATTCTTAATATTTAGTTATTGTTTGTTTTTGTATATTTGATTCTATATATTTTGATACAGTTTATAATGTATATTGCTTTACATTCTGACAACTTCATAGTCGTCGTCGTCTTCCTCCGCTTATCCGGGTCCGGGTCGCGGGGGCAGCATCCCAACTAGGGAGCTCCAGGCCGTCCTCTCCCCGGCCTTGTCCACCAGCTCCTCCGGCAGGACCCCAAGGCGTTCCCGGACCAGATTGGAGATGTAACCTCTCCAACGTGACCTGGGTCGACCCGGGGGCCTTCTGCCGGCAGGACATGCCCGAAACACCTCCCCGGGGAGGCGTCCAGGAGGCATCCTGACCAGATGCCCAAACCACCTCAACTGGCTCCTTTCGATCCGGAGGAGCAGCGGTTCTACTCCGAGTCCCTCCCGAATGTCCGAGCTCCTCACCCTATCTCTAAGGCTGAGCCCGGCCACCCTACGGAGGAAACTCATTTCGGCCGCTTGTATCCGCGATCTCGTTCTTTCGGTCATTACCCAAAGCTCATGACCATAGGTGAGGATTGGGACGTAGATCGACCGGTAAATCGAGAGCCTAGCTTTCTGGCTCAGCTCCCTCTTCCCCACGACAGATCGGCTCAGCGTCCGCATCACTGCAGACGCCGAACCAATCCGCCTGTCGATCTCCCGATCCCTCCTACCCTCACTCGTGAACAAGACCCCGAGATACTTAAACTCCTCCACTTGAGGTAGGACCTCTCCCCCGACCCGGAGGTGGCAAGCCACCCTTTTCCGGTCGAGAACCATGGTCTCAGATTTGGAGGTGCTGATCCTCATCCCAGCCGCTTCACATTCGGCCGCGAACCTACCCAGCAAGAGCTGAAGGTCAGAGCTGGATGAAGCTAGGAGGACCACATCATCCGCAAAAAGCAGAGACGAGATTCTCCTGCCACCAAACTCGACACACTCCACACCACGGCTGCGTCTAGAAATTCTGTCCATAAAAGTGATGAACAGAACCGGTGACAAAGGGCAGCCCTGGCGGAGTCCAACCCTCACTGGGAACAGGTCCGACTTACTACCGGCTATGCGGACCAAACTCACGCTCCTCTGGTAAAGGGACTGAATGGCCCTTAACAGAAAGCCACCCACCCCATACTCCTGGAGCGTCCCCCACAGGGTGCCCCTGGGGACACGGTCATAAGCCTTCTCCAAATCCACAAAGCACATGTGGATTGGTTGGGCAAACTCCCATGCCCCATCCATCACCCTTGCAAGGGTATAGAGCTGGTCCACAGTTCCACGGCCAGGACGAAAACCACATTGCTCCTCCTCTATCTGAGATTCAACTATCGATCGGACCCTCCTCTCCAGTACCTTGGAGTAGACCTTTCCAGGGAGGCTGAGGAGTGTGATCCCCCTATAGTTGGAACACACCCTCAGGTCACCCTTCTTAAAGATGGGGACCACCACCCCGGTCTGCCACTCCCTAGGAACTGCCCCCGATGACCACGCAATGTTGTAGAGACGTGTCAACCATGACAGCCCTACAACATCCATAGCCTTAAGATACCCAGGACGAACCTCATCCGCCCCCGGGGCTCCGCCGCTGTGTAGTTGTTTGACTACCTCAGCAACTTCTGCCCCCGAGATCGGACAGTCCATCCCCAGGCCTCCCAGCTCTGGTTCCTCCTCGGAATGCGCATTGGTGGGATTGAGGAGCTCCTCAAAGTATTCCTTCCACCGTCCGACTATAGCCTCAGTTGACGTCAGCAGCTCCCCATCCCCACTGTAAACAGTGTGAGCGAGTTGCTGCCTTCCTCTCCTGAGGCGCCGGACAGTTTGCCAGAACCTCTTTGGAGCCGATCGATAGTCTTTCTCCATGGCCTCACCAAACTCCTCCCACGCCCGAGATTTTGCCTCAGCAACTGCCACTGCTGCACCCCGCTTGGCTATCCGGTACCTGTCTGCTGCCTCCGGAGACCCACAGACCAGCCACGCCCTGTAGGCCTCCTTCTTCAGCCTGACGGCTCCCTGAACCTCTGGTGTCCACCAGCGGGTACGGGGGTTGCCACCACGACTGGCACCGGCCACCTTACGACCACAGCTAGCAACAGCCGCCTCGACAATCGCAGAGTGGAACAAGGCCCACTCGGACTCAATGTCCCCCACTGCTCTCGGGACGTGGTCAAAGCTCTTCCGGAGGTGGGAGTTGAAGACTGTCTTGACAGGTTCTTCTGCCAGGCGTTCCCAGCAGACCCTCACTATGCGTTTGGGTCTGCCAGGTCTACGCGGCATGTTCCCTTGCCATCTGATCCAACTCACCACCAGGTGGTGATCAGTTGACAGCTCCGCCCCTCTCTTCACTCGGGTGTCCAAAACATACGGCCGCAGGTCAGATGATACGACTACAAAATCTATCATCGACCTGTGACCTAGGCTGCCCTGGTACCAAGTGTACCGGTGGGCATCCTTATGTTCGAACATGGTGTTCGTTATGGCCAAACTGCGGCTTGCACAGAAGTCCAATAACAAAACACCGCTCGAGTTCAGATTAGGTGGGCCGTTCCTCCCAATCACACCCCTCCAGGTCAAGCTGTCATTGCCCACGTGAGCATTGAAGTCCCCCAGCAGGACAATGGAGTCCCCTGATGGAGCACTATCTAGCACTCGTCCCAGGGACTCCAAAAAGGGTGGGTACTCTGAACTGATATTTGGCCCATAAGCACAAACAACAGTCAGGACCCGTTCCCCGACCCGAAGGCGCAAGGAAGCTACCCTCTTGTCCCCCGGGGTAAACCCCAACACACAGGCAGAGAGTCTCGGGGCTAACAAAAAGCCAACCCCAGCCCTCCGCCTCTCACCCGGAGCAACTCCAGCAAAGTAGAGTGTCCAACCCCTCTCCAGGTCTCGGGTTCCAGAGCCAATGCAATGTGTCGAGGTGAGTCCGACTATATCTAGCCGGTACCGCTCAACCTCTGCCACAAGCTCCGGCTCCTTCCCCGCCAGCGAGGTGACTACTCCTCCTTGAACCGTCACCTTATCGTGGTGGAGGAGTTTGAGTGCCCTAATGATCCTAGGAGCTATGTTGTCTGGGGCACTTAGTGCCCCTGGTAGGGTCTCCCATGACAAATTGGTCTTAGGTGAAGGGTGAGACAAAGAACGGTTCGAAGGATCTTTCATGGCGGTTAAAACGAAGAGTCGGAGTACCCGGCCCGGAGGGTTACCGGGGTCCCACCCTGGAGCCAGGCCTGGGGTTGGGGCCCGTGAGCGAGCGCCTGGTGGCCGGGCTTTCGCTCAAAGGGGGCCTCGCCCGGGGAGTAATTCGATGTAGAACCGCCACTGCGGCTCGCGGCTGGAACACGCTTCACAACTCGCAGCATTTATGGTTCATGCGGCTTGTCTCTGCGGTGAGCCAATATTCTCCCAAACTGAACGGGGCAGCATGGAGCTCTACAGCATCCATAGTAGAAGTAGAAATGACTGTTTACAACATGACATTCCAGCATTTTTTACAGCGTCCTCATCTTTTCCAACAGTGCGAGCTATTTCGCTCCAAGAATGATCAACAACATGTTGATCACGGAGATCTTTGAGAGCTGAATCATACAAATGTCTGTATTTACGAACCTCTGCCATACTAGTTCTTGCCGGTCCGCCATGTTTTTCCGCATCTGACCGTCCACGTGGTTAGAAAAGTTCCTAGGTGCACGTTGCGGAAATTTTAGGCCATGCGGAGGCGCGGTTGCGGGGCGTGGTTGTTAAAATGACGCAAAATGACAAAACTTATCCGCGCAGAGCCGTGCGGACCTCGCAGACGCGTCAAGCATAAACCAACCTTAAGGCTGGTGCATAGAGACCGGAGGGTATCATTTAGCCAAGGGTGCAACTGAGAGGATAGCGGGTCTGGTGGCTAAAGGGCACAGATTGTTGAGACAAGAACAGAGTGTGAATGAATGAACGAATGACTTTATTTATAGAGCACATTTCCTGTACGACAACAACTCAATGTGCTTAACAGTAAAAGAGACTGAATAAAAGAAACAATTATAAAATATGTACACCCTTAAAAACAATCAGTGTTTACATATTAAAATATACACATGAAACTAAAATCTACACATTCAAACATGCACTCACACATACACACACGCACACAAACATTTATACACGCATTTGCACATACATCCATGCACAGCCATAAGACATAATTGTAAGAACTTATTTATGAATAAAACTATGTCTATGAAATGAGGAAATACATTAGAAATGAAACAGCCTAGCCATATGTTTGTTCAAATAAAAAGGTTTTCAAATTTCTCCTAAAAATATTTGTTGTAGCTGCTTCCCTCTTCTCTAAAGGCAGAGTATTCCAGATCTTAGGTGCATAGACACTGAAGGCAGCCTCCCCTGACTTAGAACGTGTACGTGGTATCACCAGATTGCCCTGATCTGCAGACTGGAGTGGTCTGACCGGCATATAAGGTACTAGCATGTCTGTAATATATTGTGGTGCATGGCCATTGAGAGCTTTATATACAAGCAGTAGGATTTTAAAATTTGTTCGTTTTTCAACTGGTAGCCAATGCAGAGATCTTAAAACAGGAGTAATGTGTTCAGAATTCTTTGTACCAGTGAGAACACGAGCAACCGCATTCTGAATCAGCTGCAATCTGTAAATAGCGTACTGAGGAAGGGCAATTAAAAGACCATTACAATAATCGAGCCTGCTGGTTATGAATGCATGGATTAGCTTTTCGAGGTCAGTTCTTGAGACGAAATGTTTGATTTTAGAAATGTTATGTAAATGAAAAAATGCTATTTTAGTTGTATGATTAATGTGTTTTTAAAAAGGTTAGGTTCAGATTACTGTCTAAAAATACACCCAAGTTTCGTGCTTCAGTTTTACTTTTAAGAGACAGAGAGGCGAGAAAGTCTATCACTGTCTGTCTCTGTGCATTTGGACCAAATACCAGAATTTCTGTCTTGTCTTGATTTAATTGTAAGAAATTTTCGGACATCCAGGAATCCATATCCTTGATACATTGTATAAGGAGCTGTATTGCCAGAAGACAATGAAATATATAACTGCAGGTCATCTGCATAATTATGATAATTAATATTGTGCCTCTGAACAATGTGCACAAGAGGAAGCATGTACAGGTTGAATAATAGCGGACCAAGGATAGAACCTTGAGGAACACCACAAGTAACCACTAATTTTTTAGAGTTAAACCCCCCAACTGACATAAATGACTGCCTATCTCTAAGGTATGTTTGGAACCAACTAAGAACTGGACTGGAGAAACCAACCCAGTGTTCTAGCCTCTCTAACAAAATGTCATGATCAACTGTATCAAATGCAGCACTAAGGTCCAGAAGGACAAGAACAGTTACTTTGCCAGAGTCCATGCTTATGTGTAGGTCATTAACAACCTTAATGAGAGCTGTCTCAGTGCTGTGGTTACTGCGAAAACCAGACTGGTAAGTATCAAAGATGTTATTTGATATAAGGTAACGACTGATCTGAATAAAAACTGCTTTCTCCAGAAGTTTACTAAGAAACGGTAAGTTTGAGATCGGTCTATGATTGGAGAACGCAGTTGGATCAAGGCCACTCTTTTTAACAAGGGTTTAATGACGGCTATTTTTAGCACGCTGGGAAACATTTCTGATTGAAGTGACAAATTAATGATTTCCAAAACATCAGATTTGACACAGGGGAAAATATTTTTAATAAAGGTTGTTGGAATAGGATCCAGGCAGCAAGTGGACGATTTTAGTTGTTTAATCAGGATATCTAGTGCTTTACCATTTAAAAGCTCGAAATGAGTCATAGTACAGAGTGCGGTACTGGAGTGCTGTTGTATGAGGTCATAATTGGATCTGGAAATATTCTGCCTAATGTTCACAATTTTTGTATTGCATGTGAGGATTGTAGCTGGTTTCTTAAGAATAGCAATCACTGCAGGGCGTCGGGTCAGGACAGCGGTTATATGTTCAGGAGAGTGGGAAATAATTTGCGAATGTCCAGCTCCTTAGTTGACTTTGAACTCTTCTTTAATTAGGCACAAACATTCTCCATACAGGTATCCGACTGGTTTGGATGCAGATGCAGAAAACAGGAATGGATGTTTGTGTGTGTGAGTGTGGTTGCCTACAAGAAATAAACAAATACAGAATCTTCAATAATTGCTTGTGAATAATTATTTCTCATACAACTAAACATGTGGTTACACAAGGGAATTATACATATCAAACATATTTGTAGTCTTCATAAATTAAGGAGCTGACCAAAAACTACTTAAGGAACATACAGCTTAAACCATACAACTAAGAATTTTCCTTGTCAATAATGAATCAATGTATTCAGCACACAACACTAATGACATTTCAACCCGATAGCACTCAGCTACAACAGTAACAGCAACAAGAGAGGCCATTCAGAGCTTTACTGTGTATGCTAACCAGCTAGCGTCTGCTAACCAGCTAGGAGTTGCAGATGGCTCGCCGTTGGCCTCCTCATATTAACCGAAAACAACCTCAAAACGCCTCATAACATTCATAGACAAGTAACAGGTGTCTCAGGTGTTTCATAGCAAGGTATAGCTAAGATAGGATTACTCACTTTCAATGGACGCACACTAATGGCTGGAAAGGATGATTTCCTTGGCCTGCCGACACATCTCTGAGTTGCAAACACTCAGAACCATACATTAATGTGCTGTGATTGCCACCTAGTGGCGGAATAATAAACTACAGGCAAATGTCAATGCAAAGAACCCTGCACTAATCTGAAAATAAGTCCAATATAACAATCTTTGCTACAGCAGCCCCCAAATTTGGTAAGCAAATTTGATTACTAGGTGGGTTGACTGTCTTGGGGTAAGGAAGGCAGCTTGATGAGACAAACAACTGGGCGAGTGTAGGTTCTGTCTTTGACTTGAATCACAGCAGTCCTCACGTGTCCATCCGCTCCCGGTATGACAGACTTCACAGTCCCCACTTGCCAGAGGGCTCTTGGTGTTTGCTGATCAACGATGAGCACCACAGTGCCTACAACTATGTCATCCTTCTCAGTCTGCCATTTTTGCCTGGATTGTAACGTAGGAAGAAAGTGGCGGATGTAATGCTTCCAGAAGTGATCCGCCAAGACTTGAGAATATCTCCACCTTTTCCGACTTAACAGCTCAGACTCAGGATAGACTACCTGTGGAAGGGATGAATCAAGCCTCCCCATCAACAAGCAATTAGGTGTCACTGGGTCCAGATCTGCTAGGTCAGAAGAAACATAACCTAGGGGCCTGGAATTGAGAATGCCCTCGACTTCAATGAGGACTGTCATTAATACTTCCTCTGGTGTTGACTGGACTCCCAGAGTCGTACGAAGCGCAGTCTTCACTGATCTTACTTCTCGCTCCCAAGCGAGTGTGGAGCGTAATGTGGAGCATTGGGGGGGTTAAAACGGAAGCGAATCTGTTGAGCAGCGAGTTGGTCCTTAACAACTGGTTCCATGGCACGGAAAGCTTCATGAAGCTCCTTACTCCCTCCTCTGAAATTAGTGCCTTGGTCTGACAGGATCTCGTAAGGCTTTTCTCTTCGAGCTATGAAACGTCGGAGGGACATTAAGAAGGAATCCGTGTCCATGTTTGGTAGAAGGTCTAGATGGATAGCACGTGTAGTAAGGCACTTGTATAGGATCCCCCACCTCTTTTCAGTACGTCTTCCCACCTTTACAAACATAGGACCGAAGCAGTCGACTCCTGTTGAATAGAAGGCAGGACAGAACAACCGCAAACTGGAAGGGGGCAAATCTGCCATTCTGGGGACTTGCAGGTTTTCTCTCCACTTCCTGCAATCCACACAATTGTGCTGGTGCTTCTTGACAGCTTCTCTTCCTCTCAACAGCCAGTATTTCCTACGCAGCTCTGCAGAAACACGTTCCACTCCAGGATGATTCAACAGTTGGTCATAAAACTGGATCAGGAGCTTGGAGATTGGGTGAGAGGCTGAAAGGAGGATGGGATGTAACACATCTGAACTTATGTTTTCACATCGGCGCAGTCTTCCTCCAACAGGCCAGAGATCTAATCATATTCAGGGGCAAGAGTCAGCACTCGGCTAGTAGTTGGAAGAGCTTTGCCAGCCTTGAGTAACATCATCTCTTCAGGGAAATCTTCCATTTGTGCATATCTGAGGAGGGCGACCTCAGCTTTGTGATAGTCGTCCGCTGTTGGAGACTTGTCATTGGCCGCCCCATGGAGAACTCTGACTGTAGCTTCCAGTAGCTCTTGGAAGGTCTTAAACTGCTTAATGTCAGGTATGGATGGATCGGATGAAGTAGCTGTCAGTCCACAAAACGCTGTGCTCTTCAGCTCTTCAGTCACCTCAGTAATGTGATTGGCTGGTATCTTAGGCCACTGCTCAGGTGACTGCAGGAGAAAGGAGGGGCCATGTGTCCAACGACTCTTCCCAGTAAGTTGGGCCAGTGTTTTTCCTCTGGTAATATCATCTGCGGGGTTAGTTGCTGAGTCAACATAGCGCCAGGCTCTGACATCCGATAACTCCTGTATCTCTGTGACCCTGGTGCCTACAAACACTTTATATCTGCAGGAGTCTGATTGGAGCCAGTTGAGCACTGTGGTGGAATCAGTCCAGTATATCACCTCTTGTGTCTTGATGGTAAGCTCCTTCAGCAGCACCGAAGCCAATTGTGTCCCAGTTAATGCACCACACAGCTCGAGTCGGGGTATCGATAGTTGCTTCTTTGGAGCAACTCTGGATCTAGCAGCCAAGAATGCCACTTGAACTTTTCCATCACCACTGCCACTGCGCAGATACGCCACAGATCCATAAGCACGCTCGGATGCGTCACAAAATATGTGAATACTCTGAATGGTGGTGCTCAGGCCTGTTCTGGGTTCAGTATAGCATCTGGGTAAGGTGATCTGGGACAAATGTGCCAGCTCCTCTGCCCATGACTTCCAAGCTCGGAGCAGATCTTCAGGGAGATTGGGGTCGTCCCAACCTCTCTTCTTGTCCCAAAGGCGCTGCACAATGATCTTAGCTCTGGTTGTATATGGAATAATATATCCCAGAGGATCGTATTGTTGAGCAAGAAGTCGATAAATATTGCGCATTGTTGGTTTGGGAACTTCACTGTTGTGCTGTTTATAGCAGAGTGTATCTGACTAACACTGCCACAACAGTCCAAGTGTACGTTCTTGTGGATTTTCCATTTGCTGGGTGAACCAGAGTGAATTGCTCTCAGACCTTGATTCCTTAGGCAGGTGTTTGATGACATCTGGAACATTGCTGGCCCATTCTCTGAGCTCAAATCCACCATTCAGAAGTAAGCTGTGCAGTCGGTTCACTAGCTGCTTGGCCTGAGTGGCTGACTGAAAACTCTGAAGACAGTTATTGACGTAGAAACAACGTTCTACAGAAAGGCGAGCATCTTCTTCTGGTGCAGTATGTCTCTGGACATGGGTTTGCAGCGCAAAGGTGGCGCAACATGGACTACACGTTGTTCCAAAGGGAAGTACTTGCCACTCGTAGATGGTAGGTTCTTGGTCCACCTTAACATCTCGCCACAGAAAATGAAGAAAGGGTTTATCCTCCTCTAGCAAGCGTACCTGATGAAACATTCCCTTCACATCACTGCTGATTGCTACTGGGTGTTCTCGAAACCTGAGGAGGATTCCCAGCAAACTGGCTCCAAGTGTGGGCCCAGGAAGGAGTTGGTCGTTTAGGCACGCCATTATTCTCCACACCGGAGAATAATGGCGTGCGCAGGGGGTGTTTGTGTTAATTCTTCCCGCAGCCTTTAGGTTTAGTTTGCCCTCCTCTGTTTCTGTTTGCCCATTTTGATTATTAGGTTCACCTGTCTTCCCTCCAGCTCTCACTCCACACACCTGCCGCCATTTTCCCTAATCACTTCTCCCTGTGTATATAAGCTCTGTCTTGTCTGTGTCTGGTGTCGGTTCATTGTTGTTGTATGTTGTCAGCGTTGCTTGTGCTCTGTATGAGCTTTTGCCTCCAGGTTTTTTGTGCTCTAAGAAGAGCTTTGGGTGTTCCTGTTCCCCAGGACGTTTTGGACTTTGGCTCGCTGCCTCGGATTACTTTTGTTCTTTATCCTAAAATAAAAGGATTTTTACTTTGAACCTCCTTCTGCCTCTTGTCATCCTGGGTTCTACATTTTGGGTCCTACCATCTTCAGAACGTGACAGAATGAACCGACCAATATAACAATCTTTGCTACAATTTTACTGTTAAAGTAAGATGCAAATTCCTCACATATTGCTAAAGATGACATCTCAGCAGGAAGACCAGAAGGAGGATTCGTTGTCGTCGTCTTCCTCCGCTTATCCGGGTCGCGGGGGCAGCATCCCAACTAGGGAGCTACAGACCGTCCTCTCCCCGGCCTTCTCCACTAGCTCCTCCGGCAGGACCCCAAGGCGTTCCCGGACCAGATTGGAGATGTAACCTCTCCAACGTGTCCTGGGTCGACCCGGGGGCCTCCTGCCGGCAGGACATGCCTGAAAAACCTCCCCGGGGAGGCATCCACGAGGCATCCTGACCAGATGCCCAAACCACCTCAACTGGCTTCTTTCGATCCGGAGGAGCAGCAGTTCTACTCCGAGTCCCTCCCGAATGTCCGCGCTCCTCACCCTATCTCTAAGGCTGAGCCCGGCCACCCTACGGAGGAAACTCATTTCGGCCGCTTGTATCCGCGATCTCGTTCTTGCGGTCATTACCCAAAGCTCATGACCATAGGTGAGGACTGGGACATAGACTGACCGGTAAATCGAGAGCCTGGCTTTCTGGCTCAGCTCCCTCTTCACCATGACAGATCGGCTCAGCGTCCGCATCACTGCAGACGCCGAACCAATCCGCCCGTCGATCTCCCGATCCCTCCTACCCTCACTCGTGAACAAGACCCCGAGATACTTAAACTCCTCCACTCTAGGTAGGACCTCTCCCCCGACCCGGAGTTGGCAAGCCACCCTTTTCCGGTCGAGAACCATGGTCTCAGAAGGAGGATTAATAATCTTATTGACCGTAGTAAAAAGGACTTTACTATTGTTAATATTTTCATTTATAATTTTAGAAAAGAAGTCAATTCTGCTTCTTTTCATTTCTTTGTTGTACTCATAGAGTTGGTCCCTGTAATTATCATAATGAATTTGAAGTTTAGATTTCCTCCACCGTCGTTCTGCCTGCCGACATTTCCTCCTTAAGGCTCTGATTTCGAGCCCTTTCCTCCATGGGGGTTTGTGTTGTTTCATGTGTCTAGTTTGAAAGGGTGCAACTTGATCCATTACATTTTCCAATTTTAAGTTAAAAGTCATCACTAGATCATCTGTTTGCGATCTTGTAGATGCAGGCAATTTATATATAATTCCCTTAAAGTTTTCTATTGTGCTATTGTCTATAAAACGTTTTTTGGCTTCCTGAGGGTTATGCAGCTTGTGAGGAACAGCAAAAACATTAAAAAAATAAACAGTACTGGTCAGATATAGCCATATCTATAATTGCAGGAGCAGTAACATTAAGACAATTCGATATAACTAAATCTAAAGTGTGACATTTGTTGTGAGTAGGCCCACATACATGCTGAGTTAAACTGAAGGCATCAAGGATGCTAAAAAGTTATCTCACTTCTGGGGCCTCCTGTTTATCCACATGAATATTAAAATCACCGAAAATAAGTAACTGCTCAAAATCTATAGAAACCTTTGATAGTAATTCAGATAATTCCTCATAAAACCCACACTTTGATTTTGGAGGACGATAAACTGTTATTATCAGTATTGGATTCTTGCATTGAACGGATATAGCAAGATATTCAAATGATAAGAATTTGCCTAAATTAATGTTTTTGCAGCCATAAGAGTCGGAGAAAACAGCAGCTATTCCTCCTCCTTTTTTACCTGATCTGGTGGTGTGAATAAAAATAAAGTTATGAGGCGCAGTCTCATTGAGCACAGCGGTTCCAGTTTGATCTGACCAAGTTTCAGTCAAAAATATAAATTCCAGAGAATGAGTGGCTATTAGGTTGTTTACAATAAAATACTTATTAGTTATTGATCTGACATTAAGTAAGGACATCTTGATGTAATCTTGTTTTGGTCTAGTAGGCAGAGTCCGAACCAAATGTATGTTGTTTAGATTCCTGCGCTTCACTGTAGAATTGCTGTGATTAGGCCTATGGGTAATAATAACAGGTATCAGTGATGCATACTGATAATCACTAATATGGAACGGACTCACTGAGCGTCAGTCCAGATTTCTATTGGATGAGGTTAATGTAAATTCTATATTCTTGGTCAGGATACGAGACCCTAGTGAGTTTGGATGAACCCCATCAGTTTTAAAAAGATATGAGCGATTAAAAAAGGCCATAAAGTTGTCCACGAACAGAATGCCAAGTTTACAGCAGTAGCCCTTCAGCCACGTGTGAAGCTGAAGAGCACGAGTGAACTTGACGTCTCTGAAACTGGGGCAAGGTAAAGGGCCAGAGATAATGAGTCGCCGATCTGATTGAAGAAAAGTGTCAATAATGCACTTAAAATCAGATATGAGTATCTCTTACTGCATATTCCTCAGGTCGTTGTGGCCGATGTGTAGAATAACAGATGAAGCAGCAGGGTTTTGGTCCAGCAGCAGTGGGATTTTAGGATCAATATCCAATACTTGTGCACCAGAATAGCATAAAGTTTTCGCACCAGCAAAATGGACATGCCTCACCATAGAGCACCCGAGGACCAAAGCAGATGGAGCTGCACCAGGACCGCCACGTCCTGATCCCAGCTGGCGTTGAACTGCAGCTTCTGGTGGAGGACGCGCGGTACCAGGCTGAGTGGCTCTAACGTCAGACTGGAACTTATGCTGAGTCTCATCTGAAGGACGGGTTTCTGAATAAACAGATCCAGAATGTCTGCGAATAACTGCATTCAGTAGCAGCCTGCGACAGTCAGACGAAGACGACCCAGATACCTGCTGCATCCGGATGGCGGAGTTTCGGCCCGGTTTGTGGGACGCCTCTCTCGGAAGTGAAGAAGGTGCCGCCCGACCAGCTGCCAGCGGGTCTGCAGTTTCACCAGGTGGAAGGTTAGAAGCTCCAGTAGACAAGGGTGAAAATGATTGGAAAGCTCCATATGAGGCTGTAATGACTCCGGTAACTGAGGATGGTACCGTTTCCGACCGTTCCGCACAACCTCCGACCAGTGTGGAGCAGAGGGATTCAGTGGCATCATTCACTTCAAAGGCAGAGAATGTGCTAGGGGATGGGAGAGTGGAGGCATCAAGAGAGAAGAATTGGATGGGTGCCAGATTGTGGAGGTTGCGACAGAATGAGGCACTGGGGTGGAGACAGTAGACCTCCCCTGGAGACTCAGGCTGAAGTGAATGAAGTAATGATCGGAAAGATGCAGCGGTGTGACAGAGATTGTGTCTATGGCACAGTTTTTAGTGAAAATGAGGTCAAGTGCTTTTCCAGCTTTGTGACTTGGAGGACTTTGTACCAGTTTTAGATCAAATGATGACATTAAGGATAGGAAGCCTGATGAGCTAGGAATGTCCAGATGAATATTCAAGTCTCCAAGGACCATTGTGGGAAAGTCGTGCTCATGAATGGAGGAGAGCAGGGTGTCGAGTTCATCAAGAATGTCTCACAGTTGTCCTGGTTGTTGATATATAACAACCATAAAGAATTTTTTGTGTAGTTACCAAGATGGCGTGGTATTCAAAGTACTTAGTAACTGGTAGCAACTGGTTGAATTTCCATTTGTTGGAAGTTACCATGCCTGTTCCACCACCTTGGCCAGATGCACGAGAAGTGTGGGAGAAAGTGTGGTTGACTGAGAGTGCAGCTGGGGTAGCATTGTCACCAGGTTCGATCCAGGTCTCAGTGAGAGCCAGGGCATCAAGTGACAGGTGGTTGGCGTATACAGTAATGGCGTCTGCTTTGTTTGCAGCTGATTGGCAGATCCACAGTCCCATAAACAGGTGAATGTCACCGGGGAGAGTTTGTTTTAGAGGGTGAAGGTTCTGAAGGTGGCGGTGGCGGTTAGCTGAGTGTGACCTTCCGCTGAAGCCAGTGACCACAGGTATAGAATAAAGGTATGTTTTGCACAGGGTTGATGGAGCAGAGTCGAGGATGTTTTATTCTGTTTCCTTGCTCAGTAGACCTTCGCAGGTAGACATGTATGTGTGGTTGAAGAAGGTGTTGCCTGGTGGACCAAGACCAAGGCAGACCAAAAACACTGAAGCAATGATTGACAGCACCCCCTCAAACACCCCCTTCCCTGCACTCTCAAAGTTTCTCTGTTGGACAAACAAGTCATTAACAAGCATGCCCATACTCACTCGTGCAAACAAGCACACACACACAGCTGACTCACCGCTCAGGGGAACGAGCAAACAGAGGAACTGCTGCAAGCTAAATGTTTTCATAGCCACTGTGATCACTAGAAGAAAAATGGAGAGGAGAATGTTTTATAAGGAGGCCAGTAATGTTTCATATCGGATCACGAGCGGCCGAGCTAGCTGGAAGTGTGGCAGACACTCAGCTAGAGTCCAGCGGAGCGCAGCCACGTAGTACTGTAAAGACGTCACCCTACACCTCTATGGCCATCAGCTGTGGCTTACTCCAAATCAATGGGGAGCAGAGATTTAACCTGAAGATGGAGAAAAAAAATCAGTTTTGGGCTGAAATATCAAATTTTAAGTAAGTAGCACTAAACCACCTAGATAGTGACTACTCGTGTCTACAGCACTATTAAACTCTAATCTATGCAATGTATCAGAAAAAAGGTTGGTTTAGGTTCCCCTGCTTTGAAGTTTAGCATCAAAATGAATGTCCCAAATATCAATAGTTGTTTATGTTTTCCAAACACATTAAAACAACAATCAAAACAGTTTCGATGGAAAACAAAGATATTTTAATTATTAATAAATTAAGAGACAATAAGACACAAACTTTATTTTAGAAGAACATCTGACCTTCACGATGTCTGCTGGAAAAAAAAAACTCCGGCCCTTCAACAAATTTAGTTGAGGACCCCTGGTTTAGGTGTTACTCTTTAAAGAGGCCAGCTCTGTCCTCGGATGTCCCCTTGATCCAGTGCAGGAGGTGGGAGACAGAAGGACTAGCAAAAATAACATGACTGCCCCCACACACACACCCTTACCCCAATGCATGAACGTGTTGTGGAGCTGCTTTTTGTTATTTGTACAGTTTCCATTGTTGCGCTGCATACACTCATTAATTTCTCATTTGCAGTTTTCCATACACATTCCCACTCCCTGTAAATATTCAGGTACAGAGTTTTTACACAGTATTTCATCTTTCAAAATGTGGTGCATTCAGTTTAATGTCTTAAGTATATTTGTACATGAACTGTGTTCACTATAAAGCCTTTGTTTTAGTGTGCTAAGCTCCTGCTGTGAATCTTTGTTGATACAATGAATCTGCTTTACAGCTGTGACACCAGAAGTTCCCCACTGAGGGACAACTAAAGGATGTTTTATTCTTATCCCAAAACCTTAGTTCCATTGAATTTGAGAAGGAGTTTTCAGGATGCTGCTCGTTGGCCCAGCAGCATGTTTGCTGTTGGAAATATGAGTGATGGCCTGTATGTTTGGCTCGCCCAATACAAAGCAGTCGTGAAATCTAAATACAATGTAACACAAATACAAAGAAACCATATCATCTCTCCCATTCCCTGTCACATTTTGGCTCAGCCTCCTGCCTGGTCTCGGGTTAGGTACGTTGGCATGTTCTGTGTTTAAAAAAACTCCCAGAAAGTTTACAGTGAGTGTACCTTTGTGAGGCTTTGTGTGACAAGCTTCAACGCACCATAGCCATCAGCAACAAAACAGCCGCAGACCTCCCTGTAACCCACCCTGCCACTTTCCATTCATGCCTTCCCATTGCTTCCTTCAGCGTCCTGTCACAGCAAACCTCTGTTGACCATTAATACTGACAGTTTTTTCAGTCTGCAACCAAAGATCCTGTTTTAATTTGGTTCAGTTAGTGGACCAATCCACACACGTTAGTGGCCATATTTTAGACTTGGTGCTGTCACTGGGTGTAGGAGTCTCAAACCTGCAGGTCCAAGAGGCCTATTTTTCAGATCACAGGCCAGTATTGTTTGATGTGGACTGGAATCACAAACGTGTGCAACAATATGCTCCGATGAAGCGGTGTCACATGTTAAAAGACTCTACAGCTGCTGAGTTTGCCGCAGTGTTTTCTATGGGGGTGCGGAGCAAGACTACGGAGCTTGGACCACAGAAGAGCTTGTTATACACCTTGACTTAGTATGCACCATGGCGCTTGATGTGGTAGCCCCAGTACGGGTAAAGAAACCTGAAGCTAAAAAGGAGCCAGGGTTAACTGAGAGTACTCGAGCACTGAAAAGGATGTGCAGGAAGGCCGAGCGGAGGTGGAAAAAGGATGGGCTCCAGAGCTCGCTTGACCTAATAAGAGGACATTGGATTGGCTATCAGAAGGCTGTGAAAGATGCAAGGAGAAAGTACTTTGCCAACATAATCTCCTTAAACTCTCAAAATGCTGGGATACTTTTTAAGACATTGGACTCTATTTTAAATGTCAATGAGCCCCTTGCGATTGAGTACACCACTGAGTCATGTAACAATTTTTTGGACTTCTTTGTGGACAAGGTAAGGGTGATGTAACGTGAGGAAATATGGGTTTTCTGTGCCAAAGGTTGTACTTGGCCCGGCTGGGTCAAAGCTGGGTCGCGCAGAACTTTCACCCACAGAGTGAGACCTTTGCCGACATGAAGTCTGCTGCAAACCACAACATCTGCCACCTGCAGTGCCAGAAGATGTTGTTCTCATGAAAGCTAGTCATAATAAAGAGTCTTACGCTTCCTTTGTTTATTAATGCTAAATAATCATTTGATCATTTTGCTCATTATAAATGTGTTTTAATCAAATGAATTATTATTATGCTTTGGTTAATCATAATAACTATAATGAGGCAATGCTTAATTAAGTAATGTTTTGAAGATGTTTTAGTGGTGACCTTCACACTCGCTCACACAAACTCTCACAGTAAATTCAAAACACATTTGCTGACGCACAAGTTTTGCTTTGAGAAGAGAAAGGCTTTTGGTAAGTTTTCAGTTCAGGATTCAGTTCAGTGTTTGACAACGAAAGAGGGAGGACTTGTGAACAACTGCCAACGGGGGAACGGAGCCCACCGGCTCCTTTCTCCCCCCCCCCCTCACGCTATTCCTGCCAAGCCAGACAGGATAGCCGAATTGCAACCAGCTAACGCAGACTCGTCCCGAGTCTTTTGATTTCTGAGTAATTTAAACTTAAGAAAGCGCATCTGCAAACGCTTCATCATCACGTGTACCGAGGGGCAACTCTGTACCGGGTCGCCAGCACACTTCCGTCTCCTCTGCCAGCCGAGGTGTCATCTGGAGTACCACCCTCCTGGGTCCCGGATCTAAAAGAGGGTCCGAATACGGTGAGGCAGTCCACGACAGATAGCGTTTGATGCATCAAAACCTAAGTTTATTCAAACCATCACTTTTCACTCAGACACCTGTTTCTTCCTGAAGCAAAATCAGACGCACACACGCATTCATCTCACCTCATTCTCAATTTTCACACATTCAACACAAGGTCTATTTGAGCAAGTTTAAAATATCAACTGTTAAAGATTGTTCAACAAAGTTGCCAATGTTGATTGTTATTTCCTTTGCTTGTCATTTCAAAATCATTAGTTTAATTTGAAGAATTAAAACTTTTAACTTTCAAACTTGTCTCTTCATTGAACTGAAACACAGACCCACGGATATTATCGACAGTTTATCGATGAAAACAACCTTTGAGTCTTCTTAAAACTATAAAATTTGGTTATTAATTTATTAAAAATTTATATCTCAAATTAATATGTAGGATGGTTCCTCTTTCATAAAAGAGCATAAACCATTACACTACATAATTGGCAGAGCCTAGCCAGGTTCTCTACAGTGACAAGGGCCTCTATTCCACCACTTAAGCATGCCCCCTCTGCAGATCTCTGTGTTCCAAAGGCACTGAAGGGTTTTCAACCATTAACTCTTGCGGAGCTTGAGGATAGGGTCACGAGACTTAAGCCAACAGGGGCGGTAACTGATGTTCTCCCTGCAAGGCTACTGACAGAAGTTTTTTCTGTAGTGGGTGATCACGTACTGCAAATTGTAAATAGCAGCTTGATATCTGGGGAAGTCCCTACTCCCCTAAAGCAGGTGGTGGTACGACCTCTGCTTAAGAAATCAGGGTTGGACCCAACAATCTTGTCCAATTACAGACCTGTATCTACACTTCCTTTCATCTCAAAGATCATAGAGAGGGCTGTGTTTATCCAACTGATGTCTTTTCTACAGCAATGGGAAATTGGAGAAGTATTTCAATCTGGGTTTAAACCCTTTCATAGCACTGACTCTGCACTGCTTAAGGTCCTAGATGACATTTTATTGGCTAATGATTCTGGTGATGCTGTGGTTCTGGTGCTCTTGGACTTGACATCAGCCTTTGATACCGTTGATCATAACATCCTGGTAAACCGGCTGGAGCGGTCTGTTGGCATTACGGGCCAGGCACTTAAGTGGATACGATCTTACTTGACTGGGAGGAGTTTTTGTGTGAGGTTGGGGGACTGTTCCTCCGATCTGGCTGAGCTGCCTTGGGGAGTCCCCCAGGGATCGATTTTGGCCCCACTATTTTTCTCCTTATATCTCATACCCCTGGTTGAACTATTCCGTAAACATGACGTGTCATTCCATCTGTATGCGGACAATTGCCAGGTCATTTTTCCAATTAGGCGTGGTGGTTTATGCACCATTCAACCTCTGTTGGACTGCCTGGAGGACATTAAGCTATGGTTGGCTCAGAACTTCTTGTGTTTCAACGAACACAAGACTGAAGTAATTCTGTTTACGCCACCAAAGACCCTAGGAGGTGCCCAAGGGCTTGATTTTTCCACTCTGGCCCCACATCAGAAGGTGGTGGTCACTAACTTAGGGGTAAAACTGGACGCAGAGCTCAAGTGAACGGAATCGTGAGATCTTGCTTTTTTCATCTACGCCACATAGCGAAAATTAAGCCTTTTCTGTCACAGAGTCATTTGGAAACTGTAATCCATGCCTTTGTTACCTGCAGGCTGGATTATTGCAACTCGCTATATGCGGGGCTTAGGCAAGCTCTAATAGCACGCCTCCAGGCGGTTCAGAACTCGGCTGCTCGGTTGTTAACATCTACCAGGAGGTCTGAACATGTTACACCAGTCCTACGTGCCTTGCATTGGCTCCCTGTCTTTTATCGTATTAGGTTTAAGGGCATCCTGTTTGTGTTTAAGGCGTTACACTCAGGGGCACCTAAATATCTTGCTGAAATCATCCACCAACATGTCCCGGTGCGTTCCCTTAGGTCAGCTGACCAGAGACTACTAACTGTGCCCAGGTACAGCCTGAAGTCTTGTGGGAGTCGTGCCTTTTCAATACTTGGACCAAGTCTCTGGAATGAGCTGCCAGCTGATGTAAAGCATGCTAAATCATTGGAAACCTTTAAAGGAAGACTAAAAACACATCTGTTCTTGCTGGCGTTTGGACATTGAAGTTGGGAGAAGTAGGCCGGATATGGATTGCGAACTTGCACTCAGAATTTCTTATTGTATTTTAAATGGATTTCTTATTGTATTTTAAATGGATTTCTTATTGTATTTCTAATGGATTGCTCATTGTATTTTAAATGGTTATATGTCTGTCCTATTGTGGTGCTTTTTAGTGGTGTACAGCGCTTTGTTTGTCCATTTTGGCCATGTGAAAGCGCTTTATAAATAAAGTTGTTTTGATTTGATTTACTGTGTGTGTACCACACTTTTATGTCTGGTGCCTTTAGAATATGGCTGAAACAGTAAAGGTACCCAGTACAACCATTCAGGACAGCAATGTTTATAAAAGCATAATAATAATAATAATAATAATAATAATTTCACCTTTTAAGTTTAATCACTGACACAAACTGAGTTTCACCTGTTACTCATAGCTGCTCTGACACTCTGACAGGTGCCGCCGATCCCCCTGACCACCAACGCCAGCAGGTAGACCCCCGCTCACACACACACACACACACACACACACACACACACACACACACACACACACACTCAAACAGCAACTGTTGTTGTATTTAAACAACTAAAGACTACCAAATAATGCCACAAAAACTGTAATTTACAACACTAAGTATGAAACTATTGTTTCTGCTAGACATGTGAACTATGCTAAAACAACCCCCAAAGCACTGTGGGTTAAATCTTTACATCAAAGGAACTCTGTAAGCGTTCACACAACATAAACAGCACCGGTGTGACTTCTGGTGCATCCAGGGGTAGATCTGGCAGGAATATCTTAGTGATGTAAGTGAAATAATCTCCTCACAATGTGTAAAATAGTGTTACACGAACCTCTGTGAAATTTAATAGATTAGATTAAAGTGGCAGTAATAAACTTTAGGTATAGATTTATGTTTTGTCTTCTTATCTAGAGTCAGTCAGGACGTTTGCCATTTTAATGGAGAGTGTATTCTCAAGTTCCTGTAGACTTCAAAGCTATTCTCTTTCTAAAAGGCGAAGGGTCTTTTTAACTTAACATTTCTGCTCCATGAACACAGTGGACACATCAGCATTCCCCTACGTGACCATTTGCTGCCCACGGTTCAACACCCATCAGCTGTTTGTCTCAGGCTTACGGTTTACTCAGGCTGCCTGTCCAACACGGGTGGGTGGTTACCGTTAGAGGTGTGAATCTGCACTAGTTTCACGATTCATGTCAACAAATTCAAAGATTCAATTCAATTTGATATCTTGATGCGTCACAATTATTGCATATAGGTTTGTTTTCGTCAATAAATAGAAGATGTCAGATTAAATTTTTTTTAAATCAAAAACCTGACTAACCGCAACATGCCATCTCCTACAAAACTCCCTCACAGAAACAGTCCTTGGGACAATGTAAAGGTGCAAAACATTTTAAATGGTTTGAATTTAAAAGATTTAACAACATCATTCAGCCGTTGCTTCTCAGGCTGTGGGAATACATGCTCTGCAGATGCTAACTAAATTTTTTAAATCCTGAACATTTTCTTAAGAAAATTTGAATCATGAGGGGCATTTGTGGTTCACAGCCGAGTGTGAAGCAGCTGGGATGAAAATCAGCTTCTCTACATCCGAGACCATGGTCTAGAAACAGAAAAGGGTAGAACGCCTTCTCCAGGTCAGGGATGAGGTTCTGCCCCAAGTGGAGGGACGTGTGTATGAGTGAGGGAAAGACGGAGACTCTTGCGTTATAATATTAAAATGTGATGTGGGATGAATCTACCTTCCTCTTCCTTTTCAAGCTTTTTATTTAGTTTTCTTGTTTTTAAAATTTTCTATTTTAATGTCCTGTCTGTCTCTGGTCTTTCTGCATCTCTTCTCAATATTCCAGAAAAACTGCTGCCTGGCTCCCTTCTTTTTAACCTCATGCGTTACTTTTGAACTAAGCAGATCGAAGGGATCTACCAACCGCAAAAACAACTGCACCAGTGAGGTGACATCACGGGGCATGGGTGATGAGCTCTGCTGCAGCGGAGTGCATCTGGCAGGAAGGATCTTTTATCGGGTTTCACCTGGGTGTGTAAGTTGAGGGCTTCTGGGGGAGCCCATCACCCTTTCAGGTGAGCCGGGCTCCCTTCAGCTCCCCCATAATTCAAAACCTACGAGTGGAGTTGTATAAATTAGAAAGCCAATTCTTGGCTGAACAGTGTTTGCTGCTTCACTAGCCTGTGTTATTAACTCAGGGTGGAAATGGCTATCTTAGTTTACAAGAAGAAGTTTATCTATATAGCACTTTTCACGGACACAAGTCACAAAGTGCTTCACAGACCAAAACAAATATGCAAACCAAAACAAACAAAAAATACATTAAATTAAATAACAGCATTACAATAAACTTATCAATTTTCTATAAAAGGGGTAGGTGACTAATGGGAAGAAGGGGCAGCAATGATCAAGCTAATGATGGAAAGTGACCAAACGGAGGCGGTAAAAGCTGGAACACTAATAACTAAGTTGTTATGACCAGGCTTGGGGACCCGTGAAGACACAGAGACACAGTAATGTGTATTTACAGACTTTGTTAATAAACAACAGAGGTGGGAAATTTCCCTGAACCATATGAGGTTCTGGTAAACTCTTGTCTGTGGTGGTGGGCCAGTCGACTACTGCAGCCACTTTGGCGGGATCCATGGCTACCTGGATAGTAGACAGGACAATTCCAAGGAAGAACATGGATTGACTGTGAAATTCACATTTCGCAGCCTTAATGAACATGCTGTTCTGCAGTAAATGTAGGATAACTGCTTTGACATGATTTCTATGAGTTTCAAGATCAGGGGAGAACACAAGAACATCGTCAATGCAAACAAAAAAAAAATTTCCCACCATGTCTCACAGAATATTGTTCACTGGGGCCTGGAGGATGGCTGGGGTGGTGGCGAGATCCTTGAGCCCCACCAAGTTCAACAGGAACTCCCAGGTTGCCAGCTCATCTTTAATCCTGCCAGAGAGACCTTCGTGGAACATATCCGTTAGAGCTGCCTCATTCCAAGCACTGTCTGCTACAACTGCATGGAAATCCCTGATATATTCAGTTACCCTTTGGGCCCCTTGTTCCAGAGTTGACAGCCTTCAGTGGACAGTGGACTTTCTGGTCAGCAAGATAGGGTTAAAAACCCAGGTGAGTTCTGCAGCAAACGCTTGGCCAACTGTGGCAGATGGGCGAGTCTTTATCCAATTCCATGGTTCTCCACACTTTTGCTTGGTCAGATAAGGAAATCACATAAGCCACTTTAGATCTTTCAGTAGGAAAAGAGAATGGCTGGAATTGAAAATGTTTTTTCACTTTGCCTGAGAAAGGGACGATAAAGTTGTGGCTCAAATTTAAGCCCTTCCAGTGGAACCAGTCAAGACTCATTGACAGGAGAGACCCAGAACTGAACCGGTTTGGCAGAAGTTGTTGGCGCACTGTTCAAGTGGTTTGTCTGCTCGTTGGCTCGGAGTAGACCCAGGAGTTTGTTCACCTTGGATTCCAGACTAGAGATAGAGCGTTCTAATCCGAGTCGCCAGTCCTGTGTGGGCGCCGGGTCCATATTAGCCAGACTGATCTGTTATGACCAAACTTGGTGACCCGTGAAGACACCAAGACACAGTAAGGTGTATTTACAGGCTTTACTAATAAACAGTCAAGACCAGAACTGTACCAGGATCATATGGGAAGAAGGCAGAGGCTTGGTTGGGAGGAAGCATGGGTCAGAGCCGGGGAGATCTGTGGTAAGCATAATGAGGCAGGACAAGGGCAGAGTCTGAGTCCAGTTGGTCAGATACTTTGTGATATTCCAGGCAAGTGACAGGCACACAGGGTGGTCGAGATACAGAAAAAAGATTGAGATCCAAGATTCAGGCAGAGTTATGAGTGCTGAAAAATCTACTAGCAAAAGAGCTTTCAACAATCTGGCGTCCTCCTGGCGTCTGGCTTGGGGGGTTTGGGGGCCATAAAGAGGGGGCCCGTGGGCCATGTCCAGCCAGTTGAGGACCACTGGTCTAGACACTTTTAAAAAACAGCTAAATACCAATTTTTTAAAGCTGTTTTTACATAAATCTTTAGTTTTTTTTTATTTCACGTCAAATTTGTAATCATCTTTCATTTATTTTACTTTATTTTTTTCTTATGTTAATCTATTTCTGTTTTGAGATCATTATGTTTTATTTATTTTTTTTTATCTATGTGAAGCACTTTGTGATTCTATGTCTGTGATAAGTACCATCTAAATAGAATTTACTTACTTACTTACTTACTTTTTTCTATTCTTTTTTTTTTCATTTATTGACATTAAAATCAAAATACAAAACTAAATTACTAAAAACCAAAATGAAAAGGGGACAGAAAGAAGAAAAACTTATGTTATCTGCCCCTTTTAACTAAAATAACATTAATACAAATGATACAACAGCATGATTCTTAAATAATTTGAACAATATAGTTTCTGGACTGTTTGGCCAACTCAACCTCAACCCATCAATTGAAAAATAAAGAAGAGAAAACAAATTACACAGAAATAAGAATAAAGTTATGTACATATATACCTATATAGTTCCTTTCCAGGGTCATATATCTTGGATTCTAGTTCCTCATATGTATTTGTTGTTATGTCCATATGCTTGAATTGTGGTTTACTTGTATTTCATTTATGTGATGCTACATGAGATTTTACTTTATTCTACGTCCCTCTTCCAACTTTCACTGTTTATTAAATTTTTCCAGTTCTCCCAGCTCCTTTATTATCTTAGCCTGTGACCCTTCTTGTTCTCTGATCCATACACTCCCGTTCCTTGTCCATGTAGCTACAATTTGTTCTGCTTTTTTAGCATCCGTGCCCCTCTAGCTATGGTCCTTTTTTTTTTGGTTAAATGTTTATTTATGTACACATTGGTGCCTCTTAGCTTGTTTGCTTGTAACAGAACACTGTTTCTTTGTTTTCTGCTGGTGAACCTTACAATAATAGTTGGTTTAGCTTTCTCAATTTTTTTAGGCAGTGCATGACATGTTCATATAACATCTCTTTGAATAGTTATATTCTTACTGTGCAGAAAAGTAATAACTTGCTGTTCTAGTGTCTCAAGTTCTTTGTCTGAAGCCTCTTCTGCTGCGTCGTGATTTGCTACTGCTTTTGCGTAGCTTCTGTGTCGGGTTTCTAGTCCCATTATCACCAAATCCTCTCGTCTTGTATATTGTTCAAGTTCATCAAATCTTTGCTCTAAGGCCGAAATCTTCTGATCTTTCTCAGTTAACAGTATTTTAAGCTCTTTCACCTCCTCCATCAGTCTCAATAATCGATCCTGCTGTGAGATTACCTTTGACAGTTCACCTGACATAAAGTTCAGGGATCGTTTGATCTCCTCCAGGTCTTCTGTGGCAATTTCTTTACCTCGTCCACCGGCTCTTCCTCCTGGCATCTCTTCCACTCATCTGCAACCGTCGTCCTCTGGTCCCGTGCTCACCGTGACGCGATGAATGTTGTTGGGCCTGGCTCAGCAGGACCCCTCCGGAGTCTGTGTTGCTAGGCCCCGTCGGCGGAACTATGCCGGGTTCGGCGCTGCTGGGCCGGGCCGATAGAACCAGGCCGGGCTCGATGCCGCTTGGCCGGGCCAATGGAACAACCGCGCCGGGCCGATGGAACCGCACCGGGCTCGGTACCGCTGAGCCGGGCCAATGGAACCACGTCGGGCTCGGTGCTACTGGGCTGGGCCGGCGTAAACTCGCCGGGTTTGGCGCTGCCATGCCTGGCCGATGGAGCCACACTGGGTCTGGTGCCGCTGGGCCGGCTGATATAACCACGCCGGGTTCTGCGCTGCGTTATGTTTCACCATAAGAATTGTCACCAAACAGCTTGCTCGAGTTAACCAACTGCCGCTCTCCTCTGGAGCGGATCCGGCAGACATGCTCAGCTGGCCGCTCCATTTTAGATGAATCTCCTTTTTAGATGAATCTGTAAAAACTCTCTAGGTTTCCCCACAGACCAGCTGTGATTCTGAGTTCATGTAACTTTGCTGTTTGAAGCTAAACGTGGTTAAATCTTGTTTCTAAGCTGCCTCCTTTCCACAGGGAACAGATGGTTCATTTAAGATAACCGTGTGAGCCGCTGTGCCACACCTGAGCCCAAGATGAAGAGAGTGAGAGTCCAGTTGGCCTTTTAACTTACTTAGATGCACGTTAACTCATTCGCTGCCAGCCGTTTCCTGATCGCTAAAGGCCTTCGCTGCCAGCGTTTCTCACCGTTTTTACTGTTTTTTTAAGAGTCACGGAACGTTGCGCGCTAGGATGATGTTGACGCCAAAACAACCAAAACAAAGAGGAGACTCACCTCTTACATCAGGAAGAATCTGTGTGTTTCGAGCTTTATCCGTTCTTTCATAATCAATTGTCGAATTTTGATCGGCAGACGCTTTTCCGGTTCGCGCCTCACTTTTTTTTTTTACAGGAACGGCCCAAAACGATCTCCTAACACATGGATTTTCTGCTTCTTGGTCATGTTGTACCTCCTCCTCCAGGTGTAATGTATGCGGATGAAGATCGGCTTCAGAGCTGAGACGTTTGTTCTCTCGGCGAGGGGGTTCATTCCGATGCCCAAGCAGTAAAAAAAAAATGCAAACGACGACTTTGGTTGTCATTGGCAGTGAACGGTTGATCTAAAATGACGACTTTAGTCGTCAATGGCAGTGAATGAGATAAAATTGGAAATGGGCACTGGCACCAAGAGTGAGGCTGAGAGATACTCCTGCCAGGTTCCGTTGACTGTGCTCACACCCAAGGCCCTAAGTGTGCATTTACATGGAACGTCGTTGGTGGAAGTGTTTAATGTGCAAATTTAAATGGGGGCGCAAGCCACCAGGGGACTGCGGAAATGGGAACCATACGCGACCCCCCCTGATTCACCCACACCCCAAGGTCCTATGTGCATGTTTGTGTGGTGATGTGAAGGAGCAGGAAGAGGAAAATGTCTTGAGATTGGGAGGAATGGCTGGACCTAGACCCTCCAGGGAGCTAGCTCCCTCAGTGGCCCCAAAGGGCACCCCGTTCCCAAAATCCACCTGAGGCATGGAGACCCCGGTCTATCTAGCCAAGGCCTAAAGCAGCAGCATCACAGAGTCCCACGAAGTTCGAGGCCACCAACCCAGCCCCAGCAGAGTATCTATTGCCATCCCTGCATTTGATAAACTTCTAGATTAGATCAGACATGGACACTTGGGTGAAGTTGGGTCCTCCCCCTCCCAGACATCCCCCTCTCCTGAGATGGAAAAGAAGTGTTCTTGCCAGTACAAGAAGAACCAAGGTCTACCCGAGGCCCTCAAGCCAGGTCCTAGCACCTCTGCATGCTCCCGCCTTCTTGCTGGCAGCATGCAAGCCAGGATCCAATCCCCCAGGCCAGTTCAGATCCCCATCTGGGGAGGACTGCCCCTACAACTCTAGCCACCATGCCCTAGCCCAGACCCACCCAGGGGGATACAGTTCTCAGGACTTCCCAAGGCCCCACACACGGCCACCAGAAGTCTACACATCTAGGCCACCCAAACCCCTCCAGTGTGGGGCAGCAACCTCAGACCCCCCAGTGAACGCACCCCCAGGGGACCTCCAGATACTCCAAACGTGGACCCTCACCCACATCAACCACAGCATCCTGTAGGACAATATCAATGACCCTCCATCATTGCAATGTGATGGAACTGATCAAAGGTGACTAGAGAGATTTATCTGAAGTGGAGGCAGAAGCTGTTTCAAGTGTAATATGATCTAACAAAAGATTTCTTTTTCTTCTGTATATTTGTTGGGTTAAAGTTGAGTAAATGGAGGTCTAACTGGTCCACCACCACTGAGAACTACATCTCCCAGAATGCACCAACAAAATGGCGACTGATTGGTGATAAAAAACACCTATGCAGGGTGGTGGTTCTCAGTCCTTAGTCAAACAGGAACAGCACAGCAAGCTCTAACAATGAGTTGACTCTAAAGACGCCAGTGGTTGGTAACTATTGTTTTATTTATGATATGAAGTTGTTTTGGGTGACCTTTGAAGTCATGCTTTAATTTAATTGTTTACACTGTTAGTGTGGGAAGATTTAGTTTAGAAGTTCTTTGTTTATTGTATTTTATATAAATGATGTGACATCTAACACTTATCTCTGTTCTTTGAAGGTTATCAACCTAATGTTCACTGAACTGACATAATAAAAATTGTTGGAATGTGAAGGAGTTGTCCCAAAGTGTCCCTTTAGAGTGAAACTAGTGTGGAGCTTGACAGTTGATAACCACAGAGCACCCTGGAAAAGGAGATAAAGGGCTTCAAACCAAAAAAGCTGTGGACGCAAGAGAAAATAAAGATGGCAGAAGAGGTCTTGGGGAAGACGGTCAAACTGCTGAAGCAGGAGAGGACCAGCGCTAAAAGCAGCTTCACCAGACTAGCCAACTATATTTCAAGAGGAGCAGACATCATGCTGAAAACCGAATTAGAAGAGGAATTTGGAAAACTTTCAGACCAGTTCAGGTCAGTTCTTGACTCTAATGATGACTACAGGATTGGACTGGAGGCTGATGTCAAGGCAGTGGATGAAGAAGCAGAACTTGATAAGCAGCAACAGACCGACATTCAAATGACTTTAAAAGATGCAGAGAATAAAATGAAGGAGGTTACTGCCGCTGTACAAGCTAACCTGTGGGGAAGATATGGAGAAAGGGAACTTAAAACATCAATCCATGAAGCAGAGGAAGTAGTTGATGAAGCTGAAAATATGCAAGTCAAAAGTGACAATTTGGAGGGCTATGAGGTTCACCTCACTTTATTAGGTGAGAAGGTTAGTGCAGTCATCTCAACTATGTCTGTGTGGGAGAGGTGGATTCCTGACTCATCTAGAGATGAAATGAATGGGAGACTGAAAGGACTGAGAGCAGCCCACTGCAGGCTAAAAATGAGAAAAGCTGAATTTGCCATATTAAGGAGGCTAGCTGATCAAGGCACGAACGGTAAACCTATCCAACCATTACCACCTGTTGTGAAGATAAAACCAACTACCCTACCTGTCTTCCAGGGAAATATGAGAGAGTTCTACAGGTGGAAAAAAGACTGGGAGAGCCTGCAAAGGCAGGGAGAGCCCACTGGCTCACCTGAGGTGCTCAAGATTCAGCTCCTGGAGAGTGTAAGTGAGACCATCGTGAAGGAGCTGAGACTGTCAACTTATACAACTGCAGATGATATGTTCAGAGTCCTGGAAAATAGATACGGCAACAAGTCTACCATTACAGTTGAAATCCTTGAAGAATTAGACAAAATGCCGCAGGTGAAGGGGAACCAGCCGAGGAGAGTCATTGACCTGATTCAATCTGTAGAGAAAGCCCTGGCAGATTTGACAGAGCTGGGGAACATTGGAGCCATAAAAAATCCGTTAGTCATTAAGTCCATTGAAAGCAAGTTACCTGACTTCATAAAAAGAGACTGGCTAACATTTCTAGTTAACCCTATAAACAATGTCACAGCAGATACTCACTTTGACACGCTCTTGAAGTTCCTGAAGAACCAAGAAGAGATATTGGAAAGACTTGAACAACTGAGAAGTGTGGATAAGGTGGACAAGTCTGAGAAAAGGCATGAAAGAAGGTCTACATCAGCCAGAGCTACAACAAAAGAAGTTGACAAGGGTTGTGGTGTCTGTGGTGATTATGGGCACAGCAACAAAATATTCTTCTGCAAGAAATTTAAAGCTTTGAAGCTATCTGAAAAGAAGTCTGTTTTGAAGAAGCTGGGAGCATGCAATAAATGCTTAGGATACCATGATGATGACAGATACTGCAAAGACAATTTCCTATGCAAAAACACGTACTGTAAAAGGGGAGAAACTGGGCCAGACCACCATTATTTCCTGTGTCCAAAAGCTGAAACCAAAGGACAAGGGGGCACAGTTGGAAAATATGGAGGAAAAGGAAAGTTCACAGAAGAACAGGAAGATTTCTTATCACTACTTTCCCCTGAACTAGCAGATCAGTGCAGAAAGGCATTCACAAACAAATCTTCAGTTACACTCAAAGCTGCAGGCCAGTCTGAATTACTGAAGAGGAATGAGCTGGTTGAACTTCCGGTGATTATGATGCTGATGCAAGTAACGGCCAATGCAGGTCAGAAGATAGGCACCCTCATTGACCTAGCATCAGACACCAATTACATAACTCACAGAGCTGCGGAAAGATTGGGCCTCAGGGGTGAAGAAATAACCCTGGTTGTACATGGAGTTGGTGGAATGACCATGGACGTTATAACAAAAAGGTACCTCCTAAAAGTCAGAGTCAAAACTCAAAAGGGGACTGAAAGAGCACATCAACTAGTCTGCTATGGCTTGGATGAAATTGCAAAAGTTTATCAAGCAATTCAGCCTGAAAAGTTGAAAAGATTCTTCCCAGACGTCCAGCTCGAAGATCTGAAAAGACCAGCGGAAGTTGAGCTTCTCATAAGCCATCGAGAGGGAAGACTTGCACCCCAAAGAGTTAGAGTCATTGGAGACCTTGTTTTGTGGGAAGGCCCATTGGGAAAAACAGTGGGCGGAGCTCATCCTGATTTGTTTGAAGAAGTAGAGGTGACAGCATATGAATCAAGAGCCCACTTTGCTCGCCCTTTGCGAACTGCTGCTGTCAAATATCAAGAAATTACAGTTCCAGCAACCAAGCCAGCTTGGCAATTGCAGGAAGATGCGTCTCTGTCCAGATTTACATCTACCAGTAACCGTGAGTTCCTTGAGTGGTGGCACTGGGACAGCATCGGAGCCGCATGCGAGCCAAGATGTGGAGGTTGTCGATGCGGAAATTGTTCGCCAGGAGGAAGAGACATGACCTTGGCTGAGGAGAAAGAGTATGAGATCATTAAAGGAGGGCTCACATACATGGAGAAAGATGCTCACACACCATCTCCACATTGGGATGCAAAGTATCCTTGGACTGAAGATCCCGCCTCCCTCCCTAACAACAAAAGGGCAATTCAGGCTTGTTTCTTAAGGATGGAAAAGCAGCTGAGCAAAGAGCCAGAATGGAAAATCGCTTATGCAACCCAAATCCATGACATGGTCGAAAGAGGTGCAGCTATGAAACTCACCAGTGAAGTCCTGGACAAGTGGACAGGTCCAGTGTGGTATGTTAGTCACCTGGTGGCGCTAAATCCTCATTCGGTGACAACACCAGTCCGCATTGTATGGAATAGCAGCCAGAAATACAAAGGTGTGAGCATGAACGATCTTCTCTTGAAGGGACCAGATGTCCTTAACCCCATAAGAGCTGTCCTGTTAAGATTCAGAGAAGGGGTACATGCAGCTCTGGGAGATATAAAGAAAATGTATAACTCTGTCTGGTTGGAGGAGCGAGAAATGCATCTACACAGATTCCTGTGGAGAGACAATCCTACAGAGGAGATCTGTGAATATGCAATCACCAGAGTCAACGTCGGCGACAAACCTGCAGGTTGTATTGCGCAGTTGGCTATGAGGGAGACCGCAAGTCTACCTAACTTCGCTCACTTGAAGGATGAACGAAGAGTTATTGAAGAGGACAGTTATGTGGATGACCTCTTGACCTCCCACAATGATTTGCACAGGCTTGACAAAATTACAGCAAAAGTTGAAGAGATTTTAAAAGGTGGGGGTTTCTTCCTTAAACCCTGGGTCCGGTCAGGGCAAAGTGGGAGGAAAGGAACTGAAGCAGATGTACTAAACCAGGATCAAAGGAAAACCTTAATTCTTCCAAACCAGATGAAAGAGGGAATAAACAAAGCCCTGGGCATCGGCTATCAAGTAGATGAGGACAAACTCTACATGCTGACTGCAGTAAACTTTTCTAAAAGGAAGAAGAAGATGCGAGTTGGAAAAAATCTTCTTGAAGAGGAGGTGAGAACACAAACTCCTAACCAGTTGACAAGAAGAGTCCTCCTAAGCCAAGTTGCTGCACTATATGACCCAATTGGCCTAGTTGCACCAGTCAAGCAGAAAGGAGCGATCCTTGTTCGTAAAGCGTTCCAAGAAGGAGGGGGTGGCAAGTTGACCCAAGAAACCTGGGACCGACCTCTCTCAGAAAGTCTCGGAGAAGAAGCCATACAGCTTTTTGAGAACTATGCACAGCTTGGTCACGTAAAATTCCACAGAAGCCTCACACCATCTGACTGGAAAGGAAAACCTTGGGGTATCACATTCTCTGATGGAAGTGATAAATCCTATGGAGCTGTGATGTACTTAAGATGGGAGACAAATCAAGGCATTGAAGTCAGGTTTGTGGAAGCCAAAGCCAAGCTGACACCCTTAAATCAGAAAGGAGATGCCGTTAAGGCAGAAATGTGTGGCGCAGTCTTTGCAGCCAGGATCAGGAAGTATGTGGAGAAGCATGCTCGAATGAAGATTGAGAGGTGGTTCCACTTACTGGACAGTCAGACAGTCCTTGGAGCTATCCAACGAGACAACTATGGATACCAAACATTCTTTGCAAATAGAGTGGGTGAGATCCAGAAGGCCGGGCTAGTGCAAGACTGGTGGTGGATCCGTGGAGATCTAAACATAGCTGATATCTTAACCAGAGGAGGCGCTCCTGACGATTTGAAGGAAAATTCCACATGGCAAAATGGACCAGAGTTCCTGAAGTGGCCAGTGGACGAGTGGCCTATTCAATCGGCTGGAGAAGTGGCAGCCCAGGCCAGAGAAAGGGTGAATAAAATGCAAAGAAAAACATTTTCAGCTACATTGACAAGAGGTCAAGCCAAGACGAATCAGGAAAAAGATTTGTGTAAAGAAAAAACATCCACTCCACCAAAAAGGTTTCCCACTGGCTGGGTTAAACGTCTTGTGGACATAAAACGATTCAGTAGTCTAACCAAACTGAAGAGAGTTATTGCCTGGATCCGTCGAGTTGCTGAGCAGTGGCTAAAGAGGACCTCAAACCCAGAACAGAAAAAATGGATTGCAACAACACCTAATCAGGCTGGATTGAAAAACACAGAACTTCAGGATGCATGTGATGACATCTTTCTCTCGGCTCAAGTAGGTGTAACATTTCCAGACACAACTCTCAGCAGATTGGCAGTATACAAAGATGAGAACACTGGACTGCAACTTTGTGGAGGTAGAATCCAGGTGTTCAATGAAGAGAAGACTGCTGTACCTGTTTTGCCATATGAATCCTGGGTGTCTACTCTGTTGGCACGAGAATCTCATGAAGCCAACCATGAGGGGGTAGCAGGAACCCTTCTCCGGATGAGGAAGACAGCTTGGATAATTAAAGGCCGGAGAATCGCTAAGAGGGTGGTTGACAGCTGTGTACGCTGCAGGAAGAACAGAGCAAGGCTGTGTCAACAAATAATGGCAAACTTGCCTCCGGAGAGAACAAACCCAGCTGCTCCTTTTGAATTCACTACCGTGGACCTGTTTGGCCCATATGAGGTCAAAGATGAAGTCAAGAAAAGAACTAAAATCAAAGTATGGGGAATCATCTTCTGTTGCATGGCCTCCCGTGCCATACACACAGACGTGGTAAGTGACCAGTCATCCGAAGGTTTCCTGCTGGCCTACCAAAGGTTCACTTCACTGAGAGGGCACCCCAGGAAGATCTGGTCAGACCCTGGCACTAACTTTGTAGGAGCCAAGCCTGCTCTCGAAAAGCTGTACAACTTCCTTGACCAACTGAACAAGACTGAAGTTGAAGACCTAGCTGCCAAACATGGGACAGAATGGGTTTGGAAGATCCATCCTGCAGACTCTCCCCATAGAAATGGTGCAGCAGAAGCTGCTGTAAAAATAGTGAAGCGGGCCCTGAGCAATCTTGGAGGAGAGGGCATCTTCACCTGGGGTGAATTCCAAACCTTTCTTTACATGGCAGCCAACCTTGCAAACGAAAGACCTATTGATGCCAAAACTCAAAGCAGGGAAGATTGTGTGGGATATATCACCCCAAATTCTCTGCTTCTAGGGCGTGCAAACCTGAAGGGAGACCCTGGAGACTTCCAGTTTGATGGTTACCCATACAAAAGACTAAAAAGTATTCAAACAGAGGTCAGTAAATTCTGGAAAAAGTGGAGCCAATTGGCTGGACCAAATCTCTTTGTACGGAATAAATGGCACACCAAAGAGCGAAATGTCGCTGTTGGAGACGTGGTCTGGTTGGCTGATCAAAATGCCTTGAGAGGACAATACAAGCTGGCCAGAGTTGTTAGTGTCAACACTGACAGGAAAGGCATTGTAAGAGACGTGCTTGTGAGAACCTTTCCTAGCTATCCGGTTCCCACCAGAAAGGCAGCTGGAAAGAAGGCGGTTGCAGAATCCATTAGACTGAAACAAAAAATCCCAACCACTATCCTTCATAGGGATGTTAGACGCCTTGTCATTCTAATTCCTGTTGAAGAACAAAACAACAAAGTACTTGTGTGACCTCATTGGGTTTGGAAAACCATGAGCTCAAGTGGGAGGTGTTGGGTTAAAGTTGAGTAAATGGAGGTCTAACTGGTCCACCACCACTGAGAACTACATCTCCCAGAATGCACCAACAAAATGGCGACTGATTGGTGATAAAAAACACCTATGCAGGGTGGTGGCTCTCAGTCCTTAGTCAAACAGGAACAGCACAGCAAGCTCTAACAATGAGTTGACTCTAAAGACGCCAATGGTTGGTAACTATTGTTTTATTTATGATATGAAGTTGTTTTGGGTGACCTTTGAAGTCATGCTTTAATTTAATTGTTTACACTGTTAGTGTGGGAAGATTTAGTTTAGAAGTTCTTTGTTTATTGTATTTTATATAAATGATGTGACATCTAACACTTATCTCTGTTCTTTGAAGGTTATCAACCTAATGTTCACTGAACTGACATAATAAAAATTGTTGGAATGTGATGGAGTTGTCCCAAAGTGTCCCTTTAGAGTGAAACTAGTGTGGAGCTTGACAATATTCGTTCTGTGTGTTGATTCATAATCATCTTCTTTTTACTTTCCCCCGTGTCCTGTCTGGCTGTGAAGCAAATAGAATTAATGTCTGAATGCCGGTGACAAGCCTTATAGATTTACTCTCAGGTGGAGCATCAAAGCATCTGCTTTTAATGTCACGCCTGATACTTAAAACTTTATTGTTATTGTTTTTTGAATGCTTTGTATTTCCGACCAGACACATGGATGGCAAAAAGATTGTTTACACCCACAGAAACTCCAGTGAAGCTAGTCAAAACAATCCAGTTTGTAGCTTTTTATGGCTTTTATTGAGTTGATTTGACAGTAAAATGGTTTTAGCTTGCTGCGTGGTCGGCTGCACTAACAGACAAGGACGTAAACTCAACTCGTTTTTATTTTTAATAACTTTGATGGAGACTGAGGACGGAGACGAACTGCAGCGATCAATCAAGCGGATTAGCAGGCCTCAGATTTGCAGCGAACATGTTTTTACCGGGTAAGATGAACGTTCATTTATTTCACGAGGAAGACAGGGACAGGGATAAATGTGATGTATTTATTATTGATAATTCTGATGGATGGGTACTTCACCACGGAGGCAGCGCTCCATCCACTCTAGTGTAAAGCGAGACAATTATTAACAATATTAAAGCTCCGATGTATGATTACGTGTGTTAAAATGACGTTATTTATTTATTTATATGAGCGTCGGCATTCAGAGATCTTCTCATTCCGGTGTGAGAGCAGCAGCTGAACCCGGTACCAGCAACAGAAGCTGGTAGGTATCCGGACTTTTTAACAATCAGCTTTGGTGTAAAGTGAAACGTTGTTTACAACATAAAGTTATAAATCCAGAGGGGTGAATTTAGGCAAAGTCAGCAACATGTTTACATCGGCGAACAGCTGCAGAGAGAACGTAAGCTAACGTTAGTAAGCTAGTTAGCATACCGCTCTCTATGATCCCCCGCTAGATGCGCTACTTCTGATAACTGAACTAGTGGAAGGAATGCTGGAGCAGTTTTGTTTTTGTTTTGATCACAAAAACAATTTCAGGCTCTACTTTTCCCTTTGTTTAGTAATCATGTTGCTCACTGTTTACATGCTTTTGCCGTCCACCATGGTGGACCCACGTGATTAGGTGACGTCGGTGCAAAGGGTCAATATAAAGTTCCATTACACTTCAAGAACCATTTGGTCTCCTTATTTACAAGGATCTCCTTGTGTCATTGTGAATCCTGCATTTGGGTTCAAACCTCCTTTGTACGTGATAACACCATTACAGGCTAGACGTTCTAAAAGGATCAGACGGGATATTGTATACTAGGTAAACCAGAGTCTGATGCCATCAGGAGATCATTTGTAATTTTAACCGAAGCAGTTTCAGTGCTGTGATTGAGGCAAAAGTCAGATTCAAACAGTTCACACAGACGAATCTCGCCAAGGTCATTGTGAAGTTGACGGGCTACCACCTTTTCTAATACTTTGGACAGAAATGGGACGCTGGAAATTGGCCTGAAATTATTTAGATTTGATCTCTATAGAGGAAACTTTTACTGATTGGCTGGATGAACTGACCTGTATTGGAATGTTTACTTCATGAAGTTCCTTGATTCATCTCTTGTCGTGATTTGTCGTTATATAAATAAACTGAATTGAATTGATCAAATTACATCAACGTTGTAGAGCAAAGGAAGTTAGCAGTAGAGTCGCATTGCTATTAGCCAATCAGAGGGGAGATGTCCAAATATCAGGCAATAGGGCTCCAAGGGCTCCTGGCGTGTTCTGTCACTCTCTCCTCCAGCTAAATCCAATGAGAAGATGTATTCACACTCTTCCAGTTTTACGTATTATTACCAACCAATAATAGGTTAATCCAGTAGAACTGATGTAATTGCTAGATAATCTGTACCTGAGCGTTTTGTTACCGTTTAGCTCTATAGTAACAGTGAAAACCTGAGCTATGATATTTCTTCATACAGCTGAGCCCCTCGTGAACAGAACAGTTGAAACAGAAGTGAGTAGAAACACACCAGCACATCTCTGCACCTAAACATCTGAACATGACAAGCTGCAGAGGCGCCTCGCTCTGATGTGACTTCGTAATAAGGACCATGAATGGGTTTTTTCTTGTCTTATGTCAAATGTCAGAAGGCTGTGAACCGATGCACATCTGCTAAAGGTACTGAATTAATGAGTGTTTTTTCCAGTGGAACGATGTGTCTCTGAGGTGTGAGAGGTCGGCCTCATCAGACAAAGAACAGCAATGCTGCTCTATTTTAAAAGGCGTCACATCATCTTTAAACACTGAAAACAGCCAGAGGTGTTTTCAATTCCTGCGGCTCAAGATCAATGCAGTCTGTGTATGTTCACCGCTTTGTAGACGTCTTCTGTTAAAGGTGTGTGTGTGTGTGTGTGTGTGTGTGTGTGTGTGTGTGTGTGTGTGTGTGTGTGTGTGTGTGTGTGTGTGTGTGTGTGTGTGTGTGTGTGTGTGTGTGTGTGTGTGTGTGTGTGTGTGTGTGTGAAAACTATGCTTCGAGGATGCTGTTATTAGAGTTGAGGTTTGAAGAGTAAAGATGCTCAGGGAGTGGAAACAACAAGTGTCACTTTTGCCAAACTCTTCACACGTTTCTCCTAACCGACCTTCAGCTTGGCAAAGCCGTTCATTTCACATTCACAATACACTCCAACTACCAAAACACTTCATTCAGGCCTCAAATAAACACTTTCTTCCAGAACTCTAGCAACGGTTGATAGTTGACAAACCACTTTGTCACTCACAAAACAACGACCTAAACAACAACATGTAGCATCACAGTGTTTTCTTGTGTAAAACAAGGACACATCTGTTTCTAACTGCTACTGTTTCCGTAATGAATCAGACATGATGCAGAATTTGCCAATATTTTATGTTGTTCATTTATTTTTATGTTTTTGCTCACTCCAGAATGCAAGAATGTGTACACATACCATCCACTCACACAGATACAACAGACTGACATGTACAGGCATCCATGCGTGCAGTGATGGGAATAACGCCGTTTAATATAACGGTGGTTCACGTGGTTCTGACTGCCATATGCATAGCTAAGAAAACTATCCTCTTGAATTGGAAAAATAGAGAAACTCTCTGCATTAACCAGTATAGAAATCTTTTATTAGATCATATTACACTTGATATAGCCTCTGCTTCCACTTCAAATCAATCTCTCTGGGCTCCTTCGATCGGTTCCATCACATAGCGATGATGGGGGACCATTGATGTTGTCCTGCGGGATGATGTGGGTGGGGGTCTGAGTTTAGAGTATCCGGATGTTCGCTGGAGGTGGGTTCACTGGGGGTGTCTGGGACTGGGGGGCCGTTGCCCCCCTCTGGAGGTGCTTGGGTTGCCTCGGGGGGTGGACTACTGGCGGTTGTGAGTGGGGCCCCTTGGGGATCTTGGCGGCAGCCATGGGTCACTGCCTGGCAGCTGCATTGCCCCTGGTCGGGTCTGGGTGGGGGCCTGGGGGCTCGGGGTTTGGGGGTGGCCGGCCCCGTGTGGGGATCTTGGCGGGGCCTTGGGGGTCGGGTCCTGAAATGTATGCTGCCGGGAAGAAGGCAGGAACACGCAGCAGTGCCTGGCCCGGGTTCGGAGGCCTCAGGTAGACCTTGGCTCCTCTGCTGTTTCATCACAGGGGAGGGGGAGGTCCAGGAGGGGGAGGACCCAACCTTACCTAGATGTCCCATGTCTTATATATTCTGGAAGTTGTGCAAATGCAGGGATGGGCATAGATATTCTGCTGGGGTGGGGCTGGGTTGGTGCCCTCGGACTCCGTGAGGCTCTGTAATGCTGCTGCTTTGGGCCCTGGCAGGACGGCCAGGGGTCTCCATGCCCTGGGTGCCGGTTGACAACAGAGGTGCCTATTGGGGCCAGTAGGGGAGCTGGCTCCCTGGAGGGCTTAGCCCAACCAGCCATTCCTCCCCATCCCCGCATATTTCTCTCCTCCTGCTCCCTCACATCATCACACAAACATACACATAGGACCTTGGGGGATGGGCAAGTCAGGGACTGCGGGTATGGACCCCATTTCCGCATTCCTGTGGCAACCTGCCCCCCAATTTTATTTGCACCTTATACACTTCCACTGGCGACATTCCACACAAACACACACTTAGGGCCTTGAGAGTGAGCACATTCAACGGCATTTGGCAGAGGGATATCTCAGCCTCCTCCCGGGTGCCGGTGCCCACTTCCAATTTTAAACCGCACTTAGACACCGAGGGCTGAGGGTGTAAGTGGGGTGGTGCGGTGGCATCAGCTGGCATAGGCCGGATGATGCCCGCACTGCCCGCTCACCACAGCCATGGAATACACCTCATGATCACACAACACTATATTGGAGCAGGCGGAGGGAGACTAGGGGTCTTAGCCACCTCTGTTGTTGCTTGGCTTCCTGGGGCTGGAGGCTAGGAGGGAGATCTGGCCGTCTGGTTGGGGTCTGGGGTGGTAGATTGCTTTGCTGAGCGTTGGGCGGGGGGCCTGCTCATCAGTACCCCAGCAGAAAGGGTCAAACTCTGGTTACCGGTGATGTTGTACCCAATGTGCAGCAGTACCGGGACCAGAGTGAATAGGTTGTGTATGGGGAGCATGAGTGGGTGTCCGGCGTGCATTTTTGTAAGTCTTTGGTTGTATGTGTATGTGTGAGCATGAGGGAGGGAGTGTATGACTGTGTTTGTGTATGACTGTATATGTCAGGTGGGGCCTTTGACTCCTCCCCTCTCCTGGAACTTCTTTTGATGATATAGATCTTCGTCCCCCCTCCCCCTGCCACACCTGGTGTGGGGTGTAGTGCCTTGGTCTGCCTGAGTGTTCTTGGCAACCGGGTCTGGGGGTTTAAGATTTTGGTATCTGCCTGATAGATCCCGGTGGCTGCCTGGTGGGGTCTGGGTCCCTGGGCTCTGCTGGGTCCCCGGCGGGGGTGGTAGCCCCTCGGTCCCGGGTCGCTGGGTCCCGGGCTCGGCCGGCTAGGGGGTGGGAGGCTGCGGGAGGGCCTGAGGGCTTGCCGATGATGTCTCCCGGGACTCTGCCGGCTGCTGGTTGTGGCCCCCCGGGGCGATCCTCTGTGCATCTCGAGGGGGGCGGGGGCCTTTCTGGTTGCAGTCTCCTTGGGGTTCCTGTGTTCTGGGGCAGCGCCTGGATCTCTGAGACTTGAAGCTCCCCCCATCTCCTGCGCATCTTTGGGGGGCGGATCTGTGGTCCCTCACACTCTCTGTTGGACGCTCCTATAGAGAAACCTTACATAAACAAGCGCGTGTACACACACAGTTGCTCACATGGTGCTCTCAAAAGTATGGGCTTGGGCACGTTCAACACAGGTCTTAAGACTATGGTGGGCACTTAATGCACTGTGATTTATCATCGTGATTCTTCAGTTAAGCAATGCTGATTATATATTTCCTCATCAAGTTGATGCAGTGATAGCTTGATCTTGTTGTATTGTTGTTGTGTCCCATTTTTTTGCCCTTTTGCTTTTTTTTTTGTCTTTTTCTGCAGGTCTAGAAGCAGACTCTTGTTCATTATTGTTTATTTTTGTGGACCCCCCCCCCCCCCCCTCTCCCCACCTTTTCTTTTCCTTTCTCTTTCACCTCTGTCTCCGTGTCTGGTCGGAATTACAAAGCATTCAAAAACAATAACAATAAAGTTTTGAAAAAAAAATGAATAAAAATAAAAATAAAATAAAACAACGGTGTTACTAACGGCGTTCTTTTTTAGGTAACAGAATAATCTAATTAATTACTTTACCCACTGCTGCAATGCCGTTACCATTCCCGGTGACGGAAGGTTGTGTGTTACTATGTGCTTGTCGAACGTTGAGCAACAGCGTGAGGCTTTCTGACCGCCACACTTCAGCTGCAGCCAGGGAGAGAGAGGTGTCTGTAACACACTTACAAACACGATGATGATTGGCCGGGTGGGCTGAGACCCTCACTGTCTCAGTCTCTGCATGCTGTAGACCCAACAGAGCAGTGATGGGAATAACGCTGTTTAAAATAACTGCGTTAATAAAAAAAATGTTTCTTTCCGTAACCAGCAAACTAATTAATTACGTCTTCTTTTAACAAAACGATCGTTTCTGTTACTGATAAGGAAATGCGTGCGTTAAGCAGCGCGGTGTGTTGAAGCTGTCATCAGCTGATCAGGAGCTAAAGACGTAGATGTTTTCATCCAAGCGCATCACGGCCGTGAAGAACGAGGAAGACGTGATGAACAGTCTACGATGGGAATCTGCAGCAGCGAATCTGCTGGTCTGCAGCCGTGACCTTCTTAGCGTGACAGCAGGACATCCTGAAGGTCCGCTCACCTGTTCACCGCTCAGACGTCCTGATCTTCTACCTTCCTAGATCATCCAGCTGTAACCTGTTCCTGATCATGTCTTTAGTCCCGCTGTAACACTGATGTCAGACGTCATGGAGCTCAGGTGTTATCAGAACTACCTGTGTGTGTTTACCACCCAGCTTCAGCTCTTCTGTGTTTGGGTCTGACCCAAGTTAGTAAATGTAAGTCCTCCATCAGATCTGTGCCTCTTCTAGTGTCATTTTAAAGGATTTTATTTGTTCATTTAACCGTTACTAGATTACCAGCAACAGAAATACTACTCGTCGTCGTCGTCGTCTTCCTCCGCTTATCCGGGTCCGGGTCGCGGGGGCAGCATCCCAACTAGGGAGCTCCAGGCCGTCCTCTCCCCGGCCTTGTCCACCAGCTCCTCCGGCAGGACCCCAAGGCGTTCCCAGACCAGATTGGAGATGTAACCTCTCCAACGTGTCCTGGGTCGCCCCGGGGGCCTTCTGCCGGCAGGACATGCCCGAAACACCTCCCCGGGGAGGCGTCCAGGAGGAATCCTGACCAGATGCCCAAACCACCTCAACTGGCTCCTTTCGATCCGGAGGAGCAGCGGTTCTACTCCGATTCCCTCCCGAATGTCCGAGCTCCTCACCCTATCTCTAAGGCTGAGCCCGGCCACCCTACGGAGGAAACTCATTTCGGCCGCTTGTATCCGCGATCTCGTTCTTTCGGTCATTACCCAAAGCTCATGACCATAGGTGAGGATTGGGACGTAGATCGACCGGTAAATCGAGAGCCTGGCTTTCTGGCTCAGCTCCCTCTTCCCCACGACAGATCGGCTCAGCGTCCGCATCACTGCAGACGCCGAACCAATCCGCCTGTCGATCTCCCGATCCCTCCTACCCTCACTCGTGAACAAGACCCCGAGATACTTAAACTCCTCCACTTGAGGTAGGACCTCTCCCCCGACCCGGAGTTGGCAAGCCACCCTTTCCCGGTCGAGAACCATGGTCTCAGATTTGGAGGTGCTGATCCTCATCCCAGCCGCTTCACACTCGGCCGCGAACCTACCCAGCAAGAGCTGAAGGTCGGAGCTGGATGAAGCTAGGAGGACCACATCATCCGCAAAAAGCAGAGACGAGATTCTCCTGCCACCAAACTCGACACACTCCACACCACGGCTGCGTCTAGAAATTCTGTCCATAAAAGTGATGAACAGAACCGGTGACAAAGGGCAGCCCTGGCGGAGTCCAACCCTCACTGGGAACAGGTCCGACTTACTACCGGCTATGCGGACCAAACTCACGCTCCTCTGGTAAAGGGACTGAATGGCCCTTAACAGAAAGCCACCCACCCCATACTCCTGGAGCGTCCCCCACAGGGTGCCCCTGGGGACACGGTCATAAGCCTTCTCCAAATCCACAAAACACATGTGGATTGGTTGGGCAAACTCCCATGCCCCCTCCATCACCCTTGCAAGGGTATAGAGCTGGTCCACAGTTCCACGGCCAGGACGAAAACCACATTGCTCCTCCTCTATCTGAGATTCAACTATCGATCGGACCCTCCTCTCCAGTACCCTGGAGTAGACCTTTCCAGGGAGGCTGAGGAGTGTGATCCCCCTATAGTTGGAACACACCCTCAGGTCACCCTTCTTAAAGATGGGTACCACCACCCCGGTCTGCCACTCCCTAGGAACTGCCCCCGATGACCACGCAATGTTGTAGAGACGTGTCAACCATGACAGCCCTACAACATCCATAGCCTTGAGATACCCAGGACGAACCTCATCCGCCCCCGGGGCTCCGCCGCTGTGTAGTTGTTTGACTACCTCAGCAACTTCTGCCCCCGAGATCGGACAGTCCATCCCCAGGCCTCCCAGCTCTGGTTCCTCCTCGGAATGCGCATTGGTGGGATTGAGGAGCTCCTCAAAGTATTCCTTCCACCGTCCGACTATAGCCTCAGTTGACGTCAGCAGCTCCCCATCCCCACTGTAAACAGTGTGAGCGAGTTGCTGCCTTCCTCTCCTGAGGCGCCGGACAGTTTGCCAGAACCTCTTTGGAGCCGATCGATAGTCTTTCTCCATGGCCTCACCAAACTCCTCCCACGCCACTACTAAAATACACAATTATGCGAAGCTAGAAAAATCAAAATGCTGTGCAAATATACATTCATTTCTGTAATTTGACTAGACTGAGAGACCATTTAAAGGCTCAGGAACCTTTACAGGTGTTTCTATTTGTAATTTTAAATTTTAGCTGATTGGGGTCTTGTTAAATATCACACAGTGACCTTTTAATAGTCTTGTCATGATCCGCCCCGGCCTCCCTGACTGTGTCTCTCCTGCCCTGATTAGCCTTATTGTTCTCACCTGTCCCTGATTACTCTGCCCATGTGTTCCTGATTCCCATGTGTATTCATACCTCCCTCCTTGTTGCTGTCTTTGTCGGTTCATTGTCGCTTGTGCATGTTCGTTCGTCCTGTTGCTCCCGTCCCACAATAAACATCTTTTTATTTTTTACATCCGTCTGCCTGATCTTCTGCCTCCTGGAACCCACCACCACACATGGTCTGCCGCCTCCACCCGCAGAACATGACAGAATGAACCGACCAAACCTGGACCTGTGGTGAGCTAACACCTGCTCCTGGAGGATTATTTTTTCTTTTTTGTCCCTTTCAGCTGTGGGAGATTTCTGGCCTGGAGTTTGTGTTTTCGGCGCATCCTACCTGTTCTCGGGGTGGTCGAAGTTCCTCTGGGAGATCCTGGCGCATCCTATTTGTCTTCGGGGTGGCCAGGGTCATTCTCCTCCTGCTGTTTCGCCCCGTCCCATTCATCTCCTGGAAGCCGCGGATCCTGGCGCCTCAAGGGAATTACACCCCTCACGCACGCCATTTTTTCTCCGGGGTGGTAGGGCTTGTCTCCCCGCTCTTCTCCGGTGGATCCTGAGCCTCAAGGGAGCTTCACCCCCTATGCACGCCGTTATTCTCCGGTGTGGTAAGGCTGGTCTCCCCTCTCTTCTCCGGCTTCCCTTCACTCGAGCCTCCGCCGATGGACCCAGCAGATCGGGATGGCATCTGCTCTGATTGGATGTCGAGTACCTGCCACCGAGCTGGGCTTCCACTCGTCGCTCCCACTGCTCAACCATTTCCTGGTCCACGCCTTCAGGTTCTGTGCCTGCAGGTTCTCCACGCAGCAGTTCCTGCTGGGGCCTAAGCCTGCTGCTGCAGTTCCTGCTGGGTCCCACGCCTGCTGCTGCAGTTTGTCTCAGTGTTCCTGGTGTCAAGTCTTTGTGAGTCAAGTCAAGTGTTCGTGTCTCAAGTCCAGTCAAGTGTTCGTGTCTCACGTCCAGTCAAGTCTTCGTGTCTCAAGTCCAGTCAAGTCTTCGTGAGTCAAGCCAAGTCTTCGTGTCAAGTCAAGTCAAGTCTTTGTGTCAAGTCAAGTCTTCGTGTCAAGTCAAGTCAAGTCTTCGTGTCAAGTCAAGTCTTCGTGTCAAGTCTTCATGTCAAGTCAAGTCTTCGTGTCAAGTCAAGTCTTCGTGCCAAGTCTTCGTGTCAAGTCAAGTCTTCGTGTCAAGTCTTCGTGTCAAGTCAAGTCTTCGTGTCAAGTCTTCGTGTCAAGTCAAGTCTTCGAGTCCAAGTCCAAGTCTTCGAGTCCGAGTCCAAGTCAAGTGTTCGAGTCTCTGCGCCAAGTGTTCGAGTCCCAAGTCTTCGAGTCTGAGTTTCCCTGGTCTAAGTTCGTGGACACGCTTGTTGGTCGTAAGACGGAGTGCCGCCTGCTCTTAGAGGCCCCTGCTCCGCAGCCCTGGACTGTGTTTGTTCCCTGGTCTCGTCTTCCGTGTTCCCTGGTCTTGTGTGCCCTAGTCTGGTCTTCGTTCGTCCCTGTGTCTCCTGTGCTCTGTGGCTTGTGGGCGTCTGGTATCCGCCCCTTAAGGGGGGGGGGGCGGGGGGTACTGTCATGATCCGCCCCGGCCTCCCTGACTGTGTCTCTCCTGCCCTGATTAGCCTTATTGTTCTCACCTGTCCCTGATTACTCTGCCCGTGTGTTCCTGATTCCCTTGTGTATTCATACCTCCCTCCTTGTTGCTGTCTTTGTCGGTTCATTGTCGCTTGTGCATGTTCGTTCGTCCTGTTGCTCCCGTCCCACAATAAACATCTTTTTAATTTTTTACATCCATCTGCCTGATCTTCTGCCTCCTGGAACCCACCACCACACATGGTCTGCCGCCTCCACCCGCAGAACATGACAAGTCTAGATAAGTATAATGTTTCTGTTAGTAGTTCCTCCTGTTAAGTTTTTATTTATTTAAATTATTCAGGTTTATAAAAAATATTTGGACATTTTATTATGTTCCAGTCATTAGTCATTTTATATTTCACTATTGTAGTAATTCTTGCCTGCTTTAATGAAAAAGTAACTAAGTAGTATTTTTTTCTTGGTAATTAGTTACTTTTATAATCTTGTAACTCAGTTAGTAACTGAGTTACTTTTTTGACAAAGTAATCAGTAACTATAACTAATTACTTTTTTAAAGTAACGTTCCCAACACTGCATACGTGTTCCTCACCCCCTCCCAGCCTCTCTTCTTCCTCTTTCAGCCACGTCTCTATTTCTGGCTGGGTCCATGTTTACATCACAACACTATTCAGCAGTCGTCTCCTTCTGTAATGAAACAGAGTAACACCTGTGTAGACGAGCATCAGCTGTGGCTGCTTAAACTGCATTTGTAGATTTAAAACAGGTTTCAATAAAATGTTGCTGTTGAATCCTGCTGTCTGATTCAGTTTAGCATTATGTTGTTGTTTTGAACACAAGTTGAACTGTTCTGGAAGCAGCATGTAAGCGCATGCAACATGTCCTGTTGGTACAAAGATTTATGGCAGTTGTGTCTGAGTGAGAAAAGAATTCAGGAAATTTCAGAGATGTAGTCATTGAATGCATTTTGTACCAAAACAATGATAGCTGATCCTCAGTTTAGGCCACATAGACTTGTGTGGTGCTCACTGTGTGGAGTGTTTTGTAAAAGTGACCTAAGCATTGAGAAATGTGTCCTAGCGTAAAAAACTGTATGATAATATAATTTTTTAGTATCTTGTTTTCAATAAAATAAAGAAATAGGCTAAATATCTGACATCAAAACAACTTCTGAGTTGCTGCACACACACACACACACACACACACACACACACACACACACACACACACACACACACACACACACACACACACACACACACACACACACACACACACATACACACACACACACACACACACACACACACACACACACGCACAGCAACTCAGAGGTCATGGGAGTTTACCCAACCAATCCACATGTGTTTTGTACGGGGTGCCATTTGTAAAGTCAAACAGTCATAATCTAACAGCAATATTTGTTGGTTATTTAGCATATCATAATAGAAAAAAATTGGGAGTTCACTTTTTCGAAGTCATATTTTCATCATGTTATTCATACATTTATAAATGTTAAAGTTTCCAAATAAATATTTAGTTAGCAAGCTAAACATTGAATTTATAGTTAAATATTTATTTTGCAAACTAAATATTTAGGTCTGATCTAAATATTTAGTTTGTAAAATAAATATTTCATTCACTAACTAAATATTTAATTTACTAATTAAATATTCATTTTGGAACAAAATATTTAATTTGTAAATTAAATATTTATTTTCCGAAATAAATATTTTGATCCCAGCTAAATATTTATTTTGGAGCTAAACATTTAGTTTGCAAAATCAGTATTTGGGAAATAAATATTTAAGTCTGACCCAAAAATATAAAATATAGTGTGGAGCTAAATAACATTGTGGAAAATTAATATTTAGCTGGTGCTTAAACATTTAGCTAATATGCAAATTCGTTTGCCAATAAGCGGAAGTTGGTTACCAAAATAAGAGCTGGATCTCGCTAACTTCTTTATAAACTCTTGCTCCGAATCAGAACTTGTTTTATCTCCGGTTCTATTCTTCTGAACATGTCCGACGTGTTGGCTGAAGGAGTGTCATTTGTGTTTTCATGAAGTACATCGAAGGCTACTGCTTTGGTAATCCTAGACTTCCTATAACAGATCTCAGCTTAGCTCAGAGGTTCACTAATAACTTTCTTTTCAAATGATCGCTTTGCTACACAACTTCAGAAGAAGGCAGCAAGCATGAAATTTAATTACGGTGCTCACGCTCTGCAGCCGTCTTCAGGGCTGTCCACTCTAATCCGTCTTTGCCCTTAAAGACTCTCAGCTTCATGCCTACTGCTCTTCTCCATCTTCCCTCACAGTGGTGATCCATGGGCTTGAGCTTATGGTGGCGTTAATTCTCTACCTCCTATCTCCCCTACCTGGTACCTAACAGACACGCTGTTGGTTCTGGTGACGCTCTAAGCACAACTCCAGGTCTATGGTACCTTCTGGTGCTGCCTGACTTGACGAACCAGAGACAAACGAGGAGATAAGGTTGTGAGTTTTTCTCTCAAACTGAGCAAACTACCTGGAGAGCAGGTCTGCCATGACTGAGACCTTATGTGGCTCCTAAAATCAGATTAAACAAGAACATTCTCTTTCAGCTCGGTGCCCTCAGTGTCCAAGGGCTGCTCTGTCAGCCATGTACAGTATCTTCAGAGAAACTCTTCTGAGTGACATCCTCACATGATCTACTAGCAGCTTTTCCTCCATTGCTTTTAAATGGTAAATGGCCTGTATTGGATACAGCGCCTTCTAGAGTCATGGAACCCCCCAAGGCGCTTTACAACACAATCAGTCATTCACCCATTCACACACACATTCACACACTGGTGGTGATGAGCTACGATGTAGCCACAGCTGCCCTGGGGCGCACTGACAGAGGCGAGGCTGCCGAGCACTGGCGCCACCGGTCCCTCCGACCACCACCAGCAGGCAACGTGGGTTACATGTCTTTCCCAAGGACACAAAGACAGCGACAGACTCGAACCTGCAACCTTCCGATTACGGGGCGAGCACTTAACTCCTGTGCTGCCGTCGCACCACCGTAGCCACTTTTGGCTAATTTGTTAATTCATCGTTTATTTTGTGAAACCACTGGTCAAGGTCAGCCTCTCCATAAGTAAGACAAGACTTATTGTGGACTCGGTATGAACCCGTGGGGGGGGGGGGGGGTAGAGATCACCAAGAAATGGAACGAAGGGTCCCTGCTGCATTTGTACAGTGGTTTTATGTGTCTTAGGATTCAGAACCGCATCGTGGGCCTCCTTTTAGTCACTGCTGTTATGGTCGGCCGTTGTAACAGGAAGCAGCATGAATAGGCAGCTTTCCAAGCTTTATTTTAACCCGCGTCACATGTAGCAGTCAGGCATCCATGTTAACCCTAAGCACACAACAACTGCCTTGGACTGCAGGTTAATTATTTCCGTCCTCTCTTACTGGAATTCTATGTCTTCTGTCTTCCTCTGAGTCTCAGAGGGGCCGACTGGAAACAGACAGGCTCAGACTCACTGGTTTGTAAAGCCTCATGATGTAATGTTGTGATTTCCGACAGTTTGCTGAATGGTAACATTGCTCCCTAGTGGGATTTCGATATCAGAATCAGAAGGTTTCATTGCCATGTGTGTGAGAATCCCAACATTAGGAAACTGCTGCGGCACTTGGTGCAAGAAAAATAAGTGATGTTAATACAGGGAGACGATCATTGGAGAAGCAGCAACTTTGTACAAGTCAGTTGGTTCTGGTCAGATTGAAGTCCATCTGAAAACAATGGAGATGCTCTGATAAGCTTCACAGCTGATAAAAGAGTTCATGTTTCAGCTCTGCTGCTCGCAGCAACAGATGTAGAAATCCCGTGTGAGAGATGGTGTCACAGGGCTGAGGACACACGTCACACTTCTAAATCCACTATGATGTCCAGCTTTACTTGTCTCCAACAGTCCTGCCATCTCCAATAATCTTGTTTAGGATTTTGTGACAACTTGTGATGAATTTTATGAGAAAATGATCATATGAAGGCAGCGTTATGTAAAATATCCATGCAGGCAGCAGGGAAATTCCCCGTAAACCCTGGGATAGACCGGAGCCCTGCCCCCTGGACAAACAGCTGGAGCCGCTGTTGGAGTGATGCTCCTTCTGGCAGTGTTGTGAAACGTATTTTGTTTGGTTCTGTTTGTGGCCCAACAGATGGGAAACAAGCTGGATCCATGTTCTCGAGGGTTCCTGAGGGAGCACTGAACCAGCGGGAGGACAAACTGACAAAAGTCCCTTTTCTTTTGGCAGAACCACAGTGATGACAAGGCCCGTTTCCTCAAAGGAAAGGACTATTAAAAGTTCAACCAGGAGCAGAACGTTTGTGTCTGAACTGGAGGTTCACGCTGTTGAGACTATGGTAGTCCTCACCGATGAACAGAACGTTAGAGATAAACACATCTTATGTTGTACGTTTTGTCCCAGCGAGAGGATTTACTGAGAAACCTACTCTTTATGTAGGTCGGGTGTGCAGGTTCCAAACATTACCAAAGGTTTCAAGAAGGAGACACATTCTCACACCCTAAGCGTCAGAAACAAACGCTTGTTCAGCCACCCTCCACGTCAGACCCCAGACGCCAAAAGTGCCCTTTTTCGTTACTTATGTGCGAAAAGGGGTTTTTCCCTTTTGTAACTGCAGATCCCAATGCAGCGTAAAACTGACGTGATTAGATGTCCGCTGATGCGGCACCGAACCAGCTCGTTTAACCGCACCTAAACCTCAACGTTTCACTATTTATAACCTTCCCCTCTCCCTCATCCTAACCTTAACCCTCTTGCTACCTAAAACGTTACTCTCACTGCGATCAAGCGTTTGTTTCCCCTGCATTCTGACTCTGACAGTCAGAGTCTGACTGTGAATTTTCGTATTTGCCGCCCAAGGGGAACGTAAGAACATACCATCTGGCGAGGGGGAGGTTACACATACCCTCTACTTTTAACCTCCACCGTGGTAGTTGAAACCTCCCCCTCGCGTTGGCTCGGTCCAAACTCGACCAATCACGAGGCGGCTCCCGCCGTTCACTTCATAGAGCCGGCTTTTAGAGCGATCGACACATCACTAACGTGTTCGCTGGCAAGATGGTTAAGGTTAGGATAGGGGTGGGGGAAGGTTAAATAAGAGGACAAGGCTAAGGTGAGGTATAATGAGCTTGTTTGGTGCCCTGGCTGCGGACATCCCATCGCTTCAGTTTTACGCTGCATTGGGATCTGCAGTCAAATAAGGGGAAAACCCCTTTTCGCACATAAGTAACGAAAAAGGGCACTTTTGGCGTCAGGGGTCTGACGTGGAGGGTGGCTGACCAAGCGTTTGTTTTTGACGCACTGGGAGTGAGAACGTGTTGAAGAAGGAGACAAGGCTGGTTTCAGGTCACATCTCCACCAACTGTAGGGGAGAAAGAGCAGACTGAGGAAGAACAACATATCTAGCCTGGAAATAATCTATGCATGGGCCGATCTTTCGAGATCTGAGAGGTTTTATGTTGGTTAGAAAGGTGGACAGAGCTGCAGCAGAGAACATTCACTTTTACTTTTGTTCAGATACAAAAAACTGACTGATAACCACTCCTGGATATCTTTGATGGAATACTTGTGCAGGTCGTTTGGCGTGATTGACATGTAGATTTGCATGTCATCAGCGTCAAAATGGAAGTGTGCATTATTTCGGGCTATATGGCAGTTTCATTGTTTTCAGTAACATTGAGTTTATATTTAGTGGTTGTCCTTCTAAACCTCTGTCGTCCACCTGGACCGATCATCTTTGGTCCAAATCCTGTCTAATGGAGCTCATTCTTCATTACCAATGCTGTTTGAGGTTTGTGTTTGTTCTCCTGCCTCTGGAGGACAGAACACAAGTTCTAAGCAGGATTAAGGTCTGGGGAGGTTCCTGGATCAAACACTTTTCCTCTCCTCGTGATCCTTTTTCTAGATGCAACAAACAATCAGAGAAGAACTGGCTTACCTCCAGTCCTCAGCAGGCCAATCCTGTTAATGCAGCACTTTTATTTATTTTTTTGTTGGAGTATGTGTTTTAGCTGTGGGAATGGATAGTTTTCACCAAAACGCTGTATAGCTGGAGTGCAGGGGCGATTCTAGGTTCAGAGGTTTAGGGGTGCTGAGCACCCAGAGAACTACCCGGGCAACAAGATAAATGTCACTGTTTTTGTACGTTTTCACACAATTTCGTTTCCCATATTTGTGACTAACAACCCTTTGTTGGTCAAAGACAGTTCATTAGCCCTCTCAGGCTCAAAGTATGTTTTGATAAAAGGACGAACAACTAAGTCCTTCAGGGGAACTTCTGAGTAAAAACTGCTCATAAAATACGTATGTGGAGTGACCAGGCAGGTTTTAACGTTGCTAATCTGCAACGCCTGCCTCCAGAGGGTCAAACACTGTAGTAGCAGATTAGAGAAATGGCTGGGATTGCCCTTTCCTGGCCGAAAACCACAAATAGGAACCAACTTCAGCATACATGTCACTGAAAGTACCAGTGACATTTTTAAATTCATTTCTGTTCAATTTTTTCTTCATTTTCCACAAATTTCAACATCTCATTAAAAACATATCCATGCTCTTCCTGAAAAGTGTTTTTTTTCTTAATTTTAAAACTTAACAAAACAAAATATTTTTTTCTCAGAAAAGACAAAAAACCCCTGTAAATGTTTGGAAAGCGCCTCTCGAGACAAAAATCATGAGGCGTTTCACTAAAACAAAAATATTTGAATATAAAAAATATTTTAAAAGATGATTAAAACTATGTTTCAATGATAAAAAAAATTAAGAATTTGTGATTAAAAAATGGAAGGAAAGGGAAAAAGGGAAATCAGTGGATCCCGGGAAAGGCGGAGTTGGTATAAAGAGTAGAACAAGGAGAGGGTGATGAAGGTCACACCAAAGCCTGAACAAGTGAGTCTTCAGCTGCTTTTTAAAGGAGACCACTGAGTCCACTGATCTCAGGCTCAGGGGGAGAGAGGTCCAGAGTCTGGGGGCCACAGCAGCAGATGATCTGTCACCTTTGACCTTTAGCCTGGTGCTGCACAACCAGTAGGCTTTGATCACTGGACCTCAGGGACCTGCTGGGGGTGTAGGGACTAAGAAGATCACCAATGTAAGATGGTGCTTGTCCGTGTAAGGCCCTATAGACCAGAACCAGGATCTTGAAATGAACCCTGAAGTTACAGTTTACCAACTTTTACTCAAGAAAATCTGATCCAATCTTAATGTTCTGACATTTTTCTCAGAATTCACAAAATTAATCATCAAGGCTCTAAATCGAGTATTTCAGCTGTTCTTTAACGTGTGTGCTTCAGAGGATGACTTCTGGTGTCATCTTTTAGCAGCTCACCTGGGAAAACGCTCTCTCAGCATGTGCGTTTGATATTGGCAGAGTTAATGATCTGGTGACACCCAGTGCTAAATCTTTGAAACACTGGTTTCCTCCAGCATCTTGAAATGCCTTAACTTCCAGCCAAAAGGCGTTGATGGCTTGATCACTTGAGAAGCCGGCTGATGCGATGTTTCTCCACTGGCTCTCTTAGGTGCCCACTGAACAAGAGAAAAACTCAGCAGGCAGGTCTTTTACTCCTGGCCTCTCAGTTGTCGACATCGCCTGCTTCAGACAGAAGAGCTCCAGTTTGCGGAGCATTTCCATGGATGCAGGGAGATGCATTTGATACTGCACAAGCACCTCTGTAACAAAATCCAAATCTCTCGACCGTGCGTCTGCGACCTGATGTGAGAGGTAGAGGCTAGATGATTTAAGGTCAAGCTCCCTCAGACGGCTGTCGCTCATGTGGAGCACGCTGGGCTTCACAACTCTCCTCAATGTGGACAAGTACAGCCTGTCAGGAAAACGCCGAGCACCGTTTCCGGCTGGAAATATTTCTTCACAGTTGGATTTCCCTCAGCACGGGCTGGAGGAAGTGCAAATACGGGAAAGAAACTATTACATGTGATATTTCATTCATTTATTTATAAAGCACCTTAAAGCCAAGGCTGCCCAAAGTGCTGTACATGATAAAATCATAGATCATACACATTAAAATCTGAGACAAAATCAAAATGCACATAATGCCTAAAAACAATAAAAATAAAGAAAAACACCTCACGAATATTATCAGAAAAACAACAATAAAATCAAGAGTACAAAGAAGTATAAAATTACCTAGATTAGTAATAGAATCAAGTATCTAGTGGGAGTTTGTTCCACAGTCTTGGGGCCAGTATTGTAAAGGCTCACTGGTCTCGAGACTAGGGTCGACCGATTTATCGGTAGGCCAATGAATCGGGCCAATATTTAGCCTTTTTTCACCATCGGCATTGGCTGAAAAGCCTCTTTAGTAGAGCCGATTTAAAGTCAGGCACCTCCGTGAGCGGCTGCTGGAAGCCGGTGAAGGACCCCGATCCAAAACACTGGGAGTATTTTCCTCTGAGTAAAAGGTAGGGCTTCTCTTTGGTGTTTCAGAGAGCCATCACAGACGACCATGAAAGCAACGTTACATATGAGGCTAAAGCCTAATTCATACTTCTCCATCTGCGTCGGGACGGACGCACGCAACGCCATAACCCATTCTTTCTAGGGCTCTCCGACAGGCTTGCTAGGACGTCCTAGTTCTCGAGCTCTCTTTTATAAACATCCGTCGATCGAGAAGGAGAATGCAAGCTTGTGATTGGTCAGGACGCTGCTGTGGTCAACAGTGCTGGCTTTGTGCCCTCAGAAACATAAAGAGAGATGAGGACGTCTAGCGGCAGACACGGAGAAGCTTGAAGAATCCCTCGTGGAATACCTCTAAAAATACCAATGTTTTATACCCCGTGACTGGAGGAGTGAAAATGTAGCTGCAAGCATTTCATGCGTGGATGGAAATGACGGGAAACGTGGGTTAACAGGTGGCGAACGCATGAAGAGGTGGAGGATGAGTGACAAATTTGTGTTAAAAATTATCTTAAATCCAAAAAAACACAATATAAATACACTGTCTTGGACCAGATACGTGACAAGACACCACAGAGCAGCGCTACGCCCTCTGTTGTCCTGGCGGGGAATTGCTTTACAACACTCCCCAGGAGATGGAGAAGTATGAGAGCAAAACGGAGACGTATAAATTAGGCCCAACAGCCCAGACGAAGAGGAGGAGCAATGTGGTTTTCGTCCTGGCCGTGGAACTGTGGACCAGCTCTATACCCTTGCAAGGGTGATGGAGGGGTCATGGGAGTTTGTCCAACCAATCCACATGTGTTTTGTGGATTTGGAGAAGGCTTATGACCGTGTCCCCAGGGGCACCCTGTGGGGGACGCTCCAGGAGTATGGGGTGGGTGGCTTTCTGTTAAGGGCCATTCAGTCCCTTTACCAGAGGAGCGTGAGTTTGGTCCGCATAGCCGGTAGTAAGTCGGACCTGTTCCCAGTGAGGGTTGGACTCCGCCAGGGCTGCCCTTTGTCACCGATTCTGTTCATCACTTTTATGGACAGAATTTCTAGACGCAGCCGTGGTGTGGAGTGTGTCGAGTTTGGTGGCAGGAGAATCTCGTCTCTGCTTTTTGCGGATGATGTGGTCCTCCTAGCTTCATCCAGCTCTGACCTTCAGCTCTTGCTGGGTAGGTTCGCGGCCGAATGTGAAGCGGCTGGGATGAGGATCAGCACCTCCAAATCTGAGACCATGGTTCTCGACCGGAAAAGGGTGGCTTGCCACCTCCGGGTCGGGGGAGAGGTCCTACCTCAAGTGGAGGAGTTTAAGTATCTCGGGGTCTTGTTCACGAGTGAGGGTAGGAGGGATCGGGAGATCGACAGGCGGATTGGTTCGGCGTCTGCAGTGATGCGGACGCTGAGCCGATCTGTCGTGGGGAAGAGGGAGCTGAGCCAGAAAGCCAGGCTCTCGATTTACCGGTCGATCTACGTCCCAATCCTCACCTATGGTCATGAGCTATGGGTAATGACCGAAAGAACGAGATCGCGGATACAAGCGGCCGAAATGAGTTTCCTCCGTAGGGTGGCCGGGCTCAGCCTTAGAGATAGGGTGAGGAGCTCGGACATTCGGGAGGGACTCGGAGTAGAACCGCTGCTCCTCCGGATCGAAAGGAGCCAGTTGAGGTGGTTTGGGCATCTGGTCAGGATGCCTCCTGGACGCCTCCCCGGGGAGGTGTTTCGGGCATGTCCTGCCGGCAGAAGGCCCCCGGGTCGACCCAGGACACGTTGGAGAGGTTACATCTCCAATCTGGTCCGGGAACGCCTTGGGGTCCTGCCGGAGGAGCTGGTGGACAAGGCCGGGGAGAGGGCGGCCTGGAGCTCCCTAGTTGGGATGCTGCCCCCGCGACCCGGACCCGGATAAGCGGAGGAAGACGAGACGAGACGAGACGAGACGAGCCCAGACGAAGCCATCCGAGATCTGTTGCGTCGGGGCTGCAAGGCAACATTTCTGGCATCAGAGACAACCATGTTTCTTTTAATTATATAAATGTATTTAGCGGACGCTTTTGTCCAAAATGACTTACAATGCATTTAATGGCCAAAACGAAAGCCACCAATCTGACGGTTACTGGGAGTTCTGGTGTTAAATAAACACTGGTTGAGCACTAGGACCAAGCAGAAAACAACCGCTTGTGTTGAAGCCTGTTTCCCATCAGAATCGCCCATAAGCTCATCTATTGGCTCTGCTGATGCTTGCTAACATGTGATTGGCCGTTTCTGCATCGACAGTTCTGCATTCCTGACATTGCATGAAAAAGCCTCTAGGCTGTCGTTTTAGACATTTGTTGTATACTTTCTGTAAAGATTAGTGTAAGAAACCTAACCGTGTGACAATTAGAGATATTTAATATTAAAGCTATAAAATACACAAAATGGATCACCCTGGGAAGATGACAGATCTCCGTGCCCTCGATGATGTCAGAGTGAAAAGAGAGAACATGATGATGTACAAAAAAGATGCTGCACAGCAAATAACCCATGCAGCTGCCAGTCCCATAAGCAAACTTGGTTTGTTTCATGGGGTCATGAATGATAAATAGGGGGAAGTTTGCAGACGGAGGCCCTTGTGAGTGAGATGGTGTGGATTTAGCTCCGGCCATGTCAGACTGTGTGGGAAACACAAAGGGGGCAGTCCGAGTCACATGGGTCGCCCTGCTCCCAAGTCAGGACTCCCTCTATTTCTTTCCTTCCATCACTCACTTACTGCTCTTCTTAGAGGTAGATCCACATTCACCTCACTTAGTCATGCACATGCACACGTGCACACATCATTTTCAAAATCTGACATCATTTATCATTTTAGAAGCACTAAAGCTTGTCATTTAGGGTCCATGTTGTTGCGGGAAGGATGTTTATTTGTTTGTTTGTTTGTTTGTTAGATTTGGCAGCTGCTTGTGGAAAGGCTGAGTGGCATGCAGATATGCCAAACAGTAGTTAAAGAAAATAAGGAAAGCTTCCTTGTTTTTTACTCTAATTATGGCTGTAAAATCAGTTTGTCTTTGTTTTTACTGTCACAGTAGAAAGAGCACAATGTAAAAGTTTATTATGTCCTGTTACTGTTTATTATGGCCTGAGAAGTTAAAATGTCTGCTGCAGGACGGGCTATGCGATGAATGGTGAACATTTAGATTTATTTATTTGACCCAAGAGATATTTTTGTCTTTAGTTATTTTTCAGTGACAGTCATGTGTGAGTGCTGGGTCATGGTAGCTTCGGGCTTTTCTCCACAAGCAGCTTCCAGTGTGAAACTGGAGGCCGAGCTGGTTTAGCACCATAATGTTCAGATTCTCCTAAATTCTTTCACGTTTTTAAGAAGCAGCAGGAGGCAGGTTTAATCAGATGAATGTTGTGAAATCTCTCAGTTAGTTTCACTTTTACCTTCTCTTCTTACACCCTGTAGTGTAGTGTAAAGAGCTTTGGAGTCCTCTCCCTCTGATAGGCGCTGTTCAAGTGTGAGTCATTAACAGTGGGTCAGATCAACAGCAGGAGCTGGTCGTGTCTCCTCTTCCTGCTGTTTGGGTGTTTTTACTCATCAGGCAGGTTGTTAAAACAGGTCTGAACACCTCAAAGCTGCCTTCAGTTGCTGTTTTCAACTGAATTTATAAACATCATTTGAAACTCTTTTTATAAACATAACCACTGCTGCTTATGGGTTCAAGTTGTATGTCCTGTTCACAGCTGTGTTTAAAAAATACTGATCAGTAATCAATACATACTGTTCAATAATTCCTTTAAAGCCATAACACATTGCCAAAAATACATACCCAAAAAATATTGCTTTAGCTTTCATTCTGACACACATTCTCTGTGGTGTTGTTTCCATAAGCTTCTGCAGCGTCACCAGATTCATCTCCATCCAGCGTTGCATTAATGTTTCACCAAGATCTTGCACTGATGGTGGTGGTGTCTGACCGTTGCACAAAGCCTTCTCCAGCACATCCCAAAGATTCTCAATGGAGTTCAGTTCTGGACTCTGTGGTGTCCAATCCATGTGTGAAAATGATGTCTCATGCTCCCTGAACCACTCTTTCTCTATTTAAGCCAGATGAATCCTGGCATTGTCATCTTGGAATTAGCCCGTGCCATCAGGGAAGATGGAATAACCTGGTCGTTCAGGATATTCAGGTAGTCAGCTGACCTCATTCTTGGAGCACATCCTGTTGCTGAACCAAGACTTGACCAACTGCAGCAAGCCCAGATCATAGCACTGCCTCCACAGGCTTGTACAGTAGGCACTTGGCATGATGGGTGCATCACTTCATCTGCCTCTCTTCTTACCCTGATGCACCCATCACAACTGCAGGCTTCACAAAAAATGGGCATAGTTGCGTTTGTGGAGGCTGTACAAACTCCAGCCTGTCCAGACATTGGGTCCACAGTTTTCCGAATAAGAAAAAAAATTGCACTGTCTTCCATTCCTGAGTGTATTTTGTGCACTTGAAAAGACAAGACTTCACTTCTGCTTCAGCTACAAAAACACAGTCATCACTTCAGACTGGAGAATTACGATCCAAGCATGTGTGAGTTCAATGGGATTAGATCTGTGCCAAGAAAAACCCTTTTTAGATCTAACAAAAATTAAGAATTTGAGAGGTATTACGTCCCCGGCTCTCTAGGAGAGATGAGGAGGGGAGTAATAAAAGTGGTGTGTGGATTCAACAATAACAAAGTGCAGTGTCGCTTAAAAAACAAGGATTTATTACAAGAAACAAGTGAAATATTTACAAAGAACCCAAAAGCCAATACTATATACAAAAAAGGAGAAACGAAAAGTGCCACCCCAGAAGGGGGTGGGAAGATAACCGAGAATAATAAATTCATAAATACAAAAGGGGAGATCCGAGGTCAAAGTCTAAAGCCGGTCCGACGTCAAAGTACCAAATTGTCTAATCCTAAATCCAAATCCAAATTCCAAAACCAGAGAGCACCGAAGACTAACTATAACGAATTTACCAGGAGATCAAGCGAGGAGAAGAGAATAGCTTAAACTCCAGAAGAGTCTAAACTATCCTGTACCTTCTCAGAGAACTGATGGCTGTGGGGCAGCCTTTAACAGCTGTCTAGTAATTATCTCTGATCAAAGACAGCTGGGTACCGGGAGACAGGCGAGGCAAAGGCCACTAAGGCCATCTTGTGGCCGAAAAGGGGCAAGGGAGAAAAAAAAAGAAAAAAAAATTCTCAAAAGTAAAACTTACGATTTGAATTAATTTCTTAAAATGAGTAAAAAGTAGTTTTTTCCTTTTTCTGTTTCACTCTATTTATTTTTGGTATCGATTTCCTTTGTTTCATTCTCGCTGCTCAGAGCTTTGTTCTTACTCCCAGCTTTGCAGTTGTGCTTCCTGTCTTTCTCCTTTGCATTGCCTGAGATTTTGCTTGCAATTCTGACCCAACCCTCTCGGGTGGGATTTCTGAGAAGTTCTCCTCCAGAGGACAGTGGTTTCTATTCAGTGACAGTTCAGTAGTAGGATGTTTCTGAATTTCAGGAAAGAACTGCCCTCTCCACATTTTGAAATAAAGTGCAAATGAGGCAGAATGCCCAGTTACAGTATACTCTTGCATGTTCTGCTTACAAGTAGCCGCCAGCCTTGCAGCTAACTTCTTCTAGCAAAACTTTAGCTCACCTGTCGAGCAGAAAACCGGCAACAGAGGCCTCCGTGGGGATCCCAACCTTAGCTTTGCGCATGTGCAGGAGGCGAAAACTACCCAGCAATGAGCTTGTACAATGGCCTTGCATGAATGGTTCACCAGAATGATTGACAGTTATGCGAGTGAATGCTTCAGATGATCCACCCGGAGCTAACCTGTGTACAGTAAACTCTTGCTACAGAGGGAGCAGAGCTAACTGTCAAGGGCCGCTGTTTCCTTGCAAAATGATGTTTATTTGACTTTTATTGATTGAATAAAGAATATAATTATCTTCTAAGTGGCCTAGTGGTAGAGTGTCTGCCCTGGGACTGGGAGATTGGGCTTCAAATCCTGGTCAAGTTATACCAAAAACTTTAAATTTGGACCCATCGTCTCCCTGCTTGATGCTCTGCTTTAAGGGGGACAGATTAGGGGTTAAACCACCAAATAGTTCCCGAGCTGCAGCTCACCGCTCCCCACAGGAATGGGTCAAATGTGGAGATGAATTTCACTAGTGTGTGATCATGACTAATGGGACTTTAACTTTAAATGGATATAACTACTTCTTCTTTTTTTTTTTTTTTTTTACCGTGTCCTGTCTGGCTGTGAAGCAAGCAGAATTGATGTCTGAATGCTGGTGACAAGCCTTACAGATTTACTCTCAGGTGGAGCATCATAGCGTTTGCTTTTAATGTCACGCCTGATACTTAAAACTTTATTGTTATTGTTGTTGAATGCTTTGTAATTCCGACCAGACACGGAGACAGAGGTGAAAGAGAGAGGAAAAGAAAAGGTGTGTGTGTGTGGGGGGGGGGGGGGTTTCCACAAAAACAAACAATAATGAACAAGAGTCTGATTCCAGACCTGCAGAAAAAAGACAAAAAAAAAACAAAGGGACACAAAAAAGGGACACAACAACAATACAACAAGATCTACCTGTCACTGCGTCAACTTGATGAAAAGAAAAAAATATATATATATAATCAACATTGCTTAACTGAAGAATCACGATAATAAATCACAACGCATTAAGTGCCCACCATAGTCTTAAGACCTGTGTTTAACGTGCCCAAGCCCATACTTATGAGAGCACCATGTGAGCACCTGTGTGTGTACACGCGCTTGTTTATGTAAGGTTTTTCTATAGGAGCGTCCAACAGAGAGTGTGATGGACCACAGATCCGCCCCCCAAAGATGCGCAGGAGACGGGGGGAGCTCCAAGTCCCAGAGATCCAGGCGCTGCCCCAGAACGCAGGAACCCCAAGGAGACAGCAACCAGGAAGGCCCCCGCCCCCCTCGAGAGGCACAGAGGATCGCCCCGGGGGGCCACAACCAGCAGCCGGCAGAGTCCCCGGAGATATCAGCGGCAAGCCCACAGGCCCGCCCGCAGCCTCCCACCCCCCAGCCGGCCGAGCCCGGGACCCAGCGACCCGGGACCCAGGGGCGACCACCCCCGCCGGGGACCCAGCAGAGCCCAGGGACCCAGACCCCACCAGGCAGCCACCGGGATCTAACAGGCAGATGCCAAAATCTTAAACCCCCAGACCCGGTTGCCCCGAACACTCAGGCAGACCAAGGCACAAGCCCCCACACCAGGTGTGGCAGGGGGAGGGGGGACAGAGATCTATATCATCAAGAGAAGTTCCAGGAGAGGGGAGGACCCAAAGGCCCCACCTGACATATACAGTCATACACAAACACAGTCACACGCTCCCTCCCTCATGCTCACACATGCACATACAACCCAAGACTTACAAAAATGCACGCCCGACACCCACTCATGCTCCCCATACACACCCTATTCACTCTGGTCCCGGTACTGCTGCACATTGGGTACAACCATCACCGGTAACCAGAGTTTGACCCTTTCTGCTGGGGTGCTGATGAGCAGGCTCCCCCGCCCAACGCTGAGCACAGCAAACCACCACCCCAGACCCCAACCAGACGGCCAGATCTCCCTCCTAGCCTCCAGCCCCAGGAAGCCTAGCAACAACAGAGGTGGCTAAGACCCCTAGTCTCCCTTCGCCTGCTCCAACATAGTGTTGTGTGATCATGAGGTGTATTCCATGGCTGTGGTGAGCGGGCAGTGCGGGCATCATCCAGCATATGCCAGCTGATGCCACCGCACCACCCCACTTACACCCTCAGCCATCAGTGTCTAAGTGCGGTTTAAAATTGGAAGTGGGCACCGGCACTCGGGAGGAGGCTGAAATATCCCCCTGCCAAATGCCGTTGAATGTGCTCACTCCCAAGGCCCTAAGTGTGTGTTTGTGTGGAATGTCATCAGTGGAAGTGTATAAGGTGCAAATAAAATTGGGGGGCAGGTTTCCACAGGAATGCGGAAATGGGGTCCATACCCGCACTCCCTGACTTGCCCACCCCCCAAGGTCCTATGTGTATGTTTGTGTGATGATGTGAGGGAGCAGGAGGAGAGAAATATGCGGGGATGGGGAGGAATGGCTGGTTGGGCTTAGCCCTCCAGGGAACCAGCTCCCCTACTGGCCCCAATAGGCACCTCTGTTGTCAAACTGCCACCCAGGGCATGGAGACCCCAGCCCATCCTGCCAGGGCCCAAAGCAGCAGCATTACAGAGCCTCACGGAGTCCGAGGGCACCAACCCAGCCCCACCCCAGCAGAATATCTATGCCCACCCCTGCATTTGCACAACTTCCAGAATATATAAGGCATGGGACATCCAGGTAAGGTTGGGTCCTCCCCCTCCTGGACCTCCCCCTCCCCTGTGATGGAACGGCAGAGGAGCCAAGGCCTACCTGAGGCCCCCGAACCCGGGCCAGGCACTGCTGGGTGTCCCTGCCTTCTTCCCGGCAGCATACATGTCAGGACCCGACCCCCAAGGCCCCGCCCAGATCCCCACACGGGGCCGGCCACCCCCAAACCCCGAGCCCCCAGGCCCCCACCCAGACCCGCCTAGGGGTATTGCAGCCGCCAGACAGTGACCCATGGCCGCCGCCAAGATCCCCAAGAGGCCCTACTCACAACCGCCAGCAGTCCACCCCCCGAGGCAACCCAAGCACCTCCAGAGGGGGGCAACGGCCCCCCAGTCCCAGACACCCCCAGTGAACCCACCTCCAGGGAACATCCGGATACTCCAAACTCAGACCCCACACCCCCCCACCCACACCATCATGCAGGACAACATCAACGGCCCCCCACCCTCGCTATGTGATGGAACCGATCAAAGGAGCCCAGAGAGATTCATCTGAAGTGGAAGCAGAGGCTATATCAAGTGCAATATGATCTAACAAAAGATTTCTATACTGGTTAATGCAGAGACTTTCTCTACTTTTCCAATTCAAGAGGATAGTTTTCTTAGCGATGCATATGGCAGTCAGAACCACGTGAGCCAAAGATGTTGCAATCGGGACATTGTCCAGGTTTCCCAGTAAACAAAGAGAGGGGGTGGTTGGGATATGACATTTCAGACATTTTGACAGATCCTCACATACTCTACCCCAAAATTCCTGGACAGGTGGGCAGGACCACAGTGCATGAATGTAATTGTCAGGAATGTTGTTTGTGCAGTGTGTACAGGTGTCAGACGACACAAACCCCATCTTGAACATCCGATGACCTGTATAGTGTACTCTGTGTAGAATTTTGTACTGAATTAATTGTAAATTGGGGTGTCTGATCATTTTAAAAGTTTTTAAACAAGTTTGGGACCAGAAGTCCTGGTCAAAGCTAACTGATAGATCCACCTCCCATTTTTCAATAGGGATTGCAATTTTATCGTCTATTTTGGACAGTGTCTTATATACTTTAGACAGTAGTTTGGGGGGTTTGAGATTATAAAAGTCTAATACCCTTGGTGGTGTTTGTAATTCTATTTTATTGAGCTTAAATTTTTGTTTGACTACAGATTTAATTTGGTGATATTCTAAAAAGCTATTCTTATCCATTCCAAATTGGGAGACTATTTGATTAAATGGGATGAAGTCCAATCCTTCATATATGTGTTCCAGGTATAGGATTCCTTTATTTTTCCAGTCCGGAAGGTTCATCATTTTGTTATTTTGCAAAATGTCAGGATTATTCCAGATAGGTGTGCGTCTGCATGGTACTAGTGAAGACTCTGTCATTTTAAGATACTCCCACCATGCTGTCAGAGAGGTGCTGATACTAATACTTTTGAAGCTTTCATGTTTTCTTATGCTTGAGCTAATAAATCGTAAGTCTGAAAGCTCTATCGTATTGCAAAGTGTCTGTTCTATATCTAACCAGGACTCGTCTAATGGGTTATCTTGCAACCATCTTGGTATATATTGCAGCCTGTTGGCTAAGAAATAATAATAAAAGTTGGGTAAATCCAGTCCTCCTCTGTCTTTGGTCTTCTGAAGCGTTTTTAAGCTAATTCGTGGAGGTTTATCCTGCCAAAGGAAATTAGTAATTGAGGAGTCCAGAGATTTAAACCAGTCAGCTGGTGGTTTGTTTGGGATCATTGAGAATAAGTAATTTATTCTGGGTAAGACCATCATTTTAATTGTAGCCACTCTCCCCATGAGTGATATCGGTAAGGATTTCCATCTTGCAAGATCATCTTCCACTTTCCTTAAAAGTGGGATGTAGTTTAGTTTGGTTAGATCTGCTACCTTGGGAGAGATATTAATTCCCAGGTATGTGATATTCCCTGACTCCAATTGTGTATTAAGCAAATTGACAAATGAGAAATTAATTGGTAGAACTTTTAACCAGTTTATTGAGTAATCTGAAACACTTGAAAAAGAGTTTATCAGTTCTATTGCTTGGGAGAGAGAGGATTGAGAATTCTGGAGAAAGAGTAAAACATCATCTGCATAAAGACTGATCTTATGTTCTATTTTTTTACACTTTATCCCTTTAATATCTGTTGTTTGCCTAATTGCTGCTGCTAGTGGTTCGATAAAGATAGCAAATAGTGAGGGGGAGAGTGGGCATCCCTGCCTGGTCCCCCTCTGAAGACAGAAGCTAGCTGATATCTGGTCGTTCGTCCTGACACGTGCTGTTGGTGAACTGTATAATGTTTCTAGCCAGATATAACTACTTCTAATGTGCAGTTTGTCAGAGTACCATACTGTAATTCTGAACATAAAAAGATTAAAGTTGTGCCACAAGTGTTTTTGTAAAAAAATAATAATAATAACAATAATAACAATACATGTGTGTGTGTGTGTGTGTGTGTGTGTGTGTGTGTGTGTGTGTGTGTGTGTGTGTGTGTGTGTGTGTGTGTGTGTGTGTGTGTGTGTGTGTGTGTTAACATCCCAGAGCAAAAACGTCTGCATGCTGGCTTGTGCATTAATGTCATTAAATATTTTATAGAAAGAAGGAAGAAACAAACATCTCATTTCTTCCTCTCCTCCACAAAATAACAAACCAACCAAATGAAACATTTTTTGGGCAACTGGGTAAACCCAAAACTATTTACAAAAGGCTACTAGTCAAACAGCACCAGGTAAAGGCACACTTGACAGTTTTGCTTGCTTTTAGCACCCTCTAGTGTCAGTTATTAATTCTCTGTGGTCAAACTGAAAGCAAAACCTATTTCTGTGCAGGGCGTTCATCTTTTTAACACATTAATCTAGCTGTTGAAATGTCTCCGGTTTTGCAAGAAGAATGTGCGCATAAAGGGCAGGGCTGCCTGAGAAGCCAGGCAGGCGCCAGGCTTTAATTCGTCGACCACAAGGCTAAGCGTGGTCCCGAATGTTTGATCAAGTTTTCTGGGGGAAACCCTGAAGGGTATTTTAAGTCACACAGTTATAATATGCATACCTGCTAAAGCGACCCAGCAAACATTCAGATGTTTAATAACTATTGAAACTGCGTCAAACCGAGACGTTCCGTCATGGTTGAAAACTAGCTCCAAAATGAAAGTTGAACCAACGTCTTTTCTAGCTTTTCTGGCCATGACATCACCTCATTTGGATGTTTAATAATGAAAATTTAGGCTTCTTATTACTGTATTACTGTAAAGTAACGTATAGTATTACTGCGATAAAATACCATTAATAGAATATAAACATTCCCATATGCCATCTGAATAAAAAACTCACATGTCCCTGCCTGGATTTGAACCTGGAACCCCAGCATGTAAGTTACCTAGTGGATGTGCACTCACAACTGATTCGTGACATGCTACATGTTAAACTACACATAACTAGTTGTCAAAATTAAAATTATACATGTAGAAATAAATCTGGATGGATTTTTAGGGAATTTTCTGTTACATATGTTTTAACAAATTTAAGGCGTCCAACCGCAACCACTTTTGGCCATGGACCCGTCATTACCATTGTGACTATTGTTTGCTGTTAGCATCAACCGGCGCTGCCTTGTTTGTTTAACTTAGCCGGGTGCTTGATACTATCGTGAAAATTACGTCCCACCCTACAGCACAGTACTGACAGATGATTGGTCCGGCCTATTTTAGGCCAGAGGTCGGACGGTTTGAACTGGAGCGGTACAAGATGGATTCTATGGAAAAAGTTGCATAGTACAGCTTTAACAAGCTATTGTGGAAGTTTTGTTGAGGCAAAGAGGAAAGGATCCAGGAATAGCTTTTCCATAAGCCTTTGGTCCAAAATAAAATGCAGTGGGCTGGCTGGAGACTCCCATTTCACTGCTGCAACCCAGTCATGAGAACCACGTACATCTGTCTGTGGAGACTTGAGCTGAATAAAATAGTAAAGCAGCCTGATGGCTGCCTTGATGCAAACCAAAATATGTTTTCAGTAAAGAAAAATGTCATGAAAAAGATAGAAGGCAGGCTGCATCCTGGCATGCATGGCGATGCGTGCCAGTGCTGACGTAGCTGGCATGACGTAGCTTTATCAACTCACCACTAAAGTGTGAAAGTGAAGAGCCAATAAGACCTGTAAACAGAGAAGGGCATGCTAAGCATTATAGCTAAAGTAAACATGCGCACACAGTAGGCCTCAAGGAAAACATTTACATTAACACCTCACAAAAGACCGTTTATTAAAAAAAAACAATACGGCTTCACAACTTACAAAGCTCAAGCATTATTAAGAGAAACATATTTTATCCACCAAAGAAAAGTGAGGATTGTTGTGGAATGAATCGGGTTTTTAGGGGGACACAGAAGCAGAATCTGCTGTTCACTTTTCCCTGATTCAGTCTCAGATTGTGCTGCTATTTTAAGCACCTCTGATGATTCTGTCTTGGCCACATCTCTCTTTTTCCACTGTAGAAAAGGCTATTCATGATCCTCCCAATAACTCAACACTGTTTGTGTAGTGTGATAAAGCAAAGGGAGCACTTCTAATCTACATTTGCATTCTTCAGAAGTGAGTAGGTTTGTCAGTGTGCGTTAGGCTGTTTGCTGCCTCCCCCTCCTCCAAAGGTTGCTATTTACCTTGGGGACAGAGCTAAGATCCAGAGACAAGACAAGGAAAAGGCCTCTGTGGGTGGGCAGTGTTTCACCCACTAAAGTTCCACGATCATACACCAGATGAAAAGGACAGATAGAAAAATTGATAGATTTGGTGCCAAGTAGTTCATTTTAGGAAATAGCTGGAATTTAAAACCTGTCCTTTTAAAATAGGAGAAGAGCAGTGATCCTGCTCTGAGTCAGTGATTCTTAACCAGGAGTATGTGTAGTAGTCTATGAGTGCATTACTGGGGGCACGCGGAAAAAATTATATTCCATTACTTGGATTTTGACAGCATTTGCTGTGCCCTGGTAAACAGAAACAAAAAAAAGACACATTGGACTTGATGAATAATCAAATATAGTAATGCATGGTACTATATGTATGATATCATATTGTATATGATATCATAGCACATGTATCCTTGTGTACGACCGACAAACCTTACTGGACATAAAAGACAGAGTTTCTCATTGCTTCCCGGAGTTCAGGTCTTTCATCACGGACCCGTCGTTTGCAGATCCCCCATTCATCTCACCTGAGACGCCTTTGTTCTGGGCCCGTGGAGGCCGCAAGCGCCGATGCAGAGGGAAAAGATCTGGCGTTCTGGTTCGACTGAGACGGCGCACTAACAGACCACCATTACCCAGTTTACTACTGGCTAATGTGCAGTCCCTGGAGAACAAGCTGTGCGAGCTTCGGGCTCGGATCTCATTCCAGCGAGAGATGCGGGACTGCAGCGCGATCTGTCTCATAGAAACCTGGCTATCGGACAAAGTACCGGATCCCGCAGTACAACTACCGGGTTTCTCCGTGCACCGCGCGGACAGGTCACAGGAGCTTACTGGGAAAAGCAGAGGTGGTGGTGTGTGTTTCATGATCAACAACAGCTGGTGTGATTATGCGATCGTGCACCCGGTCAAATCCTTCTGCTCTCCGGACCTGGAGTACCTGATGATTAAGTGCCGGCCATTCTGGCTACCGAGAGAATTCACAGCGGTGATTATGACGGCTGTTTACGTTCCCCCACAAGCCGACACTGACCGAGCACTCAGAGAACTGTACAGCGCGATCAGCAATGAGGAAACCGCACACCCAGAGGCGGCGTTTATTACGACCGGGGACTTTAATAAGGGTAACCTGAAGAAAGTCTCACCAAAACTACACCCAACACATCCATTTCAATACACGTGGAGACCGGCTACCCGACCACTGCAACACCTCTTTCCGAGATGCGTACAAAGCCCTCCCCCGCGCCCCATTCGGCCAATCAGATCACCGCTCCATCCTGCTTATACCTGCCTACAGACAGAAGCTAAAACGGGAAGCTCCAACCCTGAGGGCGGTGCATCGTTGGTCGGACCAATCGGAGTCTGCGCTGCAGGACTGTTTTGATCGGGCGGACTGGGAAATGTTTCACGCGGCTGCTAGAGACATTGATGAGTACACAGACTCAGTCTGCGGATTTATCAGGAAATGCATGGAAGATGTTGTCCCATCCAGAACAGTTAAATCCTTCCCGAATCAAAAACCCTGGATTAATGGAGGTGTGCGAAGGGCGCTGGCAGCGCGGAGCACCGCCTTTGCCTCCGCGAACACATCAGACTACAAACACGCACGTTACCAACTCCGGAAGACGATCAAAGCAGCCAAACGTGAGTACAGAGACAGGGTGGAGCAACAGTATGACAACCCCCGGAGTATGTGGCAGGGACTAAACACAATCACAGACTTTAGAGGGAGAACCAGCACACCGCAGACCACGGCCTCTCAGTGTGAGGATCTAAACGTATTCTATGCCAGATTCGACACAGCGAACACCATGAGACCAGACAGTGAGCGCACCGCGGATGACGTCAGTGCGCACACTGTGTCTGAAGAGGATGTGCGGAGGTGCTTCAGGAGGGTGAACGCACGCAAAGCTACTGGTCCGGACGGGATTCCCGGCCGCGTCCTAAGGTCATGCGCGAGTCAGCTGGCTGGAGTGTTTACACACATCTTCAACCTTTCCCTCTCTCTGTCTGTAGTCCCAGCCTGCTTCAAAATGGCCACCATTGTCCCTGTACCCAAATCCTCTACCATCTCTACATTGAATGGCTGGCGACCTGTAGCCCTGACCCCCATCGTGAGCAAATGCTTCGAGAAGTTAGTCAGGGACTTCATCTGCTCTGCACTGCCCGATTCACTGGACCCTCTACAGTTTGCATACCGCCACAACAGGTCCACTGATGATGCCATAGCCCTGACACTTCATGCTGCCCTGTCACACCTGGAGAAAAAGGACACGTATGTGAGAATGCTGTTTGTAGATTACAGCTCAGCATTCAACACCATCGTTCCCTCGAAGCTGGACAGGAAACTGCAGGATCTAGGACTGAGCAGCTCCCTCTGCAGCTGGATCCTTAACTTTCTCTCTGGCAGACGCCAGGTGGTCAGACTGGGCGGCACCACCTCATCCCCCGTCACACTGAACACTGGTGCTCCGCAGGGGTGTGTGCTGAGCCCTCTCCTGTACTCACTCTACACCTACGACTGCACGGCCACGAGAAACTCCAACATCATTGTGAAGTTTGCGGACGACACCACAGTGGTAGGTCTCATCACCAACGACGATGAGACGGCCTACAGGGAGGAGATCAGCGCCCTGACCCACTGGTGTCAGGACAACCGTCTCACCCTCAACATCACAAAGACAAAGGAGATGATAGTGGACTTCCGGAGGAGCAGAGGAATACACACCCCCATCACCATCGACGGCGACGCTGTGGAGAGGGTGAGCAGCTTCCGTTTCCTTGGAGTTCATCTGGCTGAGGATCTTACGTGGTCAGTGCACACGGAAAATACAGTGAAGAAGGCACAGCAGCGCCTCTTCTTTCTCAGAAGACTGAAAAGATTTGGCATGAGCCGCCGCATCCTCAGGACCTTCTATCGCTGTGCCATTGAGAGCATCCTCACTGGATGCATCTCCGCCTGGTATGGCAACAGCACCGCTTACAACCGCGAAGCTCTCCAGAGAGTAGTGCGGTGTGCAGAAAGGATTACTGGAGGTGAGCTTCCCTCCCTCCAGGACATCTATAAGAAGCGGTGCCTGAGGAAAGCGGGGAGGATCATCAAGGACTCAAGTCACCCCAGCCATAAACTGTTCAGACTACTTCCATCAGGAAGGAGGTTCTGCAGCATCCGGTCCAGAACCAGCAGACTGACAGACAGCTTTTTCTATCAGGCCATCAGACTGCTGAACACTTCACAGACACCTCACCCTCACTACTGAAACTCCAACATTACACACTCCATACTGTACATTAATGCCACTGTTTTGCACATACCAACCTCTGTACATTTTATATCTCTTATTTTATTGTTTACTTTATTCATTTGTATACTTAGATTAGCCATTTTTAAATTTTACTTGTTTTTACATTACTGTATTTTTGCACAACTCTGTTGCTGTGAAGCTCGCACACAAGAATTTCACTCGCATGTACTGTACCAGTGTACCTGCACATGTGACGTGACAATAAAAGTGATTTGATTTGATTTTGATATATACAGTACCGGTCAAAAGCTTTAGAATGCCCCGATGTTCCCAGTTTTTATTGGAAATTATGCAATTTAATGTCACATTGCAGTCTGAAATTAAAGCATAGTACAAATAAGCAATTGGAGTTAAAAAATAAATCATGGAATAAATATATAGACCAAAATATATTCCAAATTTTTGACTCATCAAAGTAGCCACCTTTGGCAGATATAACAGCTGAACATACTTGTGGCGTTCTTTCTAAAATAGAGATAAATATTCTTCCGAAAGTTCTTCCCACATCTGCTGCAGAAGTTCCCATAAATGTACAGCATTTGTAGGTTGCTTTGCTTTCACTCTTCTGTCCAGTTCATCCCAAACCAGCTCCATGGGGTTAAAGTCTGGAGAATGTGCTGGCAACTCCATGTTTTCAAGCTTACCATCTTGTTCTTTTTTCCTGAGGTAGTTCTGGGATAGCTTGGACTTATGTTTTGGGTCATTATCTTGCTGTAGGATGAACCCCTGACACACTAGGCGCATACCAGAGGGTACTGCATGGCGCTGGAGAATGCTGCGGTAGCCGTTTTGGTTCAGGGTGCCTCTCACTCTGTACAAGTCACCGAACCTGGATCCTGCAAAACAGCCCCAGACCATCACACTTCCTCCTCCATGTTTGAAAGTTGATGCCACTCACTGCGCAATCATCCTCCCACCTACTCGACTGCGTACAAAGATCCTGCGTGATGAACCGAAATTTTCAAATTTGTATTCATCAGTCCATAATACCTTCTTCCAGTCTTCAGTAGTCCAATGGCAGTATTTCAAGGCCCAGGCAAGCATTTTTCTCTTATTGTGATGTCTTAGCAGTGGCGTTCTTGCTGCAACTCGTCCTGTCACACCTGCAGCTCGAAGTCTTCTCTTCACAGTTGAAACTGAGACTTGCTTACCACCAACACTATTAAGCTGTGCTTGAAGCTGTTGTCCCGTGAGCCGCCTATCACATAAGCTGTTAACTCAGAAACTTGTCCTCTGATGCAGATGTGGTTTGGGGTCTGCCAGACCTCTTCCTGTCAGAGTTTGCCCCAGTTTCTGAGTGCCTTTTGATAATGAAGGATACTGTACTCACTGACACCTTGAGTCTTTCTTTGCAATTTCTCTGTAGGAAAGACCTACATATAAGTGTTATGATGGCCTGTCTCTCTTCCATTGTTAATTGCCCTTTTCTCACCATTTTTGTAGCAACACTCTATTACCTGCAGTACAATACTGTTCAACTGATGCTCACGAGGGTATGGCACCACAGTATGTTCCATCACTGCTTTCATGCAGACAGAGGGGGGTGTAAGTAATCCAGAAAAGTTGGAACACCTGTGGAAATTAGTGGCACCAGCTTTCAAGGCTTGATCAACCTCCATTGCTGCAGAACAGCTGTGTTCCCTGAAAAAGGCCTTTTAGTATAATTCTGAAATGTACATAATTTTTCAGTTTTGAGCGACCTTACCTTTTATTTAACCTCTGGCAGTTCACCACTTAACTTTCGACCATTTCAAGCAATTCATTGGTCTTGAATGACTTAAACTGCAATAAATAACGTAAAGTTGGGGCATTCTAAAACTTTTGACCGGTAGTTTTTATATAATTAATAATTCAGGCCAACCGTGACTGTGGATGAATTTTGTCAAGCTGTGTCAGCTTTGGACTAGAGGCTGCTGCAGCACACAGTGTGTGGATTAAGGAGTAATTTTAAAGATGATGGGATAACGTTGGTTATGCAGACCTAGTTTGGGTTTCAGGAGTCTGATGCTAAACAGAGAAACATCCTCAGTAAAATAATTCTCCGGTCAACAATGGAAGAACGGAACATGGCCCCCGCCTCCCCCAAAATGCTTTGAAAGTTCTGTCGGAGGCCAGAATTAAACTTCTTTTGACAGGAGATTCTGCCAGCCATTCCCAGAGGACCCTCGCAATACGTTTGGGCCTGCCAAGTCTAACCAGCATCCTTATCCACCATTGAAGCTAACTCAACATCAGGTAGTCGTCAGTTGACAGCTTTACCGTTCTCTTCACCCAATTGTCCAAAACATGCGGATGCAGATTGGAGGTAATGAAAATAAAGTCGATCATTGAGCTGTGACCTAAGGTATCCTGGTACCAAGAGTCCATATGGACACCTTTATGTCTGAACTTGGTGTTCATTATGGACAAGCCAAGACGAGCACAGAAGTCCGATAACAAAACTCCACTCGAATTCAGATCGGGGGGGGGGGGGGGGGGGGCATTCCGCCCAACCACACCTCTCCATGTCTCACTGTCATTGCTCACATTAGTGTAAAAGTCCCCCAGCAGAATGAGGGTATAACCAGAAGAAGCACTCTCCAGCACCGCCTTCAAGGACTCCGAAAAGGGTGGGTAGTCTGAAAAAGTAGTTTGGTGCAAAAGCTTAGACAACAGGCCCCGTTCCCCCACACAGATGGAGACGGAGGGAGGCTACGCCCTCATTCACTGGGGTAAACCCCATAATACAGGCACCAAGATATGGGACAATAATATGTGAGGGCCAACAATATTTTGAAAAAAAAAAAAAAAAAGGCTCCTCGCTTGACACTTAACTCTAAGGGTTTGGAAGGGGAAAATTTGTTCCAAAGCTAGAGATATGTTGGTCGTGTTGGTGCAAATGACATTCACAGTAGACATTCAGAAAAGCTGAAGCAGCACTTTTGTGTTCTGATAAAATCTCTAAGCTCTCTGGAAAAGAGTTTTTATCAGACACAGCAGGTCAGCTATCACAAAGGAGTACATCTTGCTCACCATTCTAACCTCCCACCCATTGCAGTGGGTGGGAGTTTTATTTTTTTCAAGATGGTGGTCGTCTTCCCCAGCATCCTCCTTTCACACATTTCCTCAGTTGAATCCAGTGGGCAGCTCAGAACCAAGTTAGCTTTGTGAACTAGCTTGTTCTCTTCCTGTCTCGGTCAGAGCTGCCTGCACCCCAACAGACCACAGCAGAGTGGATAACAGAGCCAAAAACAGAGTATTAAAATTATTTTAGCAGCTGGGAATTAA